>NC_083474.1:16393108-16473108 GCF_030014155.1 Tachysurus vachellii
TAAAATAAAAAAAAAAAAATAAATTAAAGTTTGTTCTTCTTCATCTTCAGTGGATCTGGAGGCTTTCCCAGGAATATTGGGTACAAGGTGGGAATACACCCTCTACTGGGCACCACACACACACACACACACACACACACACACACACACACACACACTGACATTTAGATTCCAAAACTCAGATCATTAAAAAGAAAAACATATACGCCAGTGTCATATATAAGCTACAGTTAGATGATGTGGAACCTGGAAGTTGTTATAGTTACATGAATTGCTGAGAATTTGCTCATTTAAAGTAAGACTCAAATGTCACTCATATGTAGCAGATATCCATTTTTTAGCTAATCGTTAGTGATGTTAGTTCATTACAATGGCAGGACAGCAGGGAGATGAACTGACTGTATATTTGTGTATTTCCATAAATCTTACATTTCTACAGCAATTTTAGAAGTTTCTTAGACTTAGTCTTACAAACAGCTCCTCTTGTTGAGTTATTGAAACAAAATGCTTTTTTATAATTTAGCAATTGAACAATGGAATTTGATATTGTGTAAACCTGTTAAAATGGTGTTAAATCTAAGAAGCTTTCTTTAATCAGACTGATAGGTAGAGAAACCACACCTCTTTCACTGGGACTAAATACTACAGAGGACACGATTCCTTAACTGAGACTCACAGACTCAGGGGCCGCACCTTCTTCACTGAGACTCACAGACTCAGGGGCCGCACCTTCTTCACTGAGACTCACAGACTCAGGGGCCGCACCTTCTTCACTGAGACTCACAGACTCAGGGGCCACACCTTCTTCACTGAGACTCACAGACTCAGGGGCCACAAGTTCTTCACTCAGACTCACAGATTCAGGAGCCGCACCTTCTTCACTGACACTCACAGACTCAGGGGCCACAACTTTTTCACTGACACTCACAGACTCAGGGGCCACAACTTCTTCACTGCCACTCACAGACTCTAGGGCCACACCTTCTTCACTGAGACTCACAGACTCAGGGGCCACAAGTTCTTCACTCAGACTCACAGATTCAGGAGCCGCACCTTCTTCACTGACACTCACAGACTCAGGGGCCACAACTTCTTCACTGACACTCACAGACTCAGGGGCCACACCTTCTTCATTGACACTCACAGATTTAGGGGCCACACCTTCTTCACTGAGACTCGCAGATTCAAAGACCACACCTCCTTCACTACAAAGGATCCTTGTAAATATAAGAACAAACAAACATAGGTCTATTGTGTTAAAAAAGAAATGAATGAATGCAGCGACTGAAGAAACTGACTATGAAGCAAAGGAGCCAATACGCTGTAATGCAACACTACTGTGAAAAACTGTAGAAAAGATTTTTAACACTGAGCAAGATTATTCTCACTCCAAATCAATTTTACTTTAATGCATCATTGACTAGAATCCATACCTCAGATCTTAATTTAGTGGTGAAATATTCTTCTAATCGTACAGGTGTTTACAACACAGCGTCTCCTGAGTCTTATTCCGATGTAGAACATGCTAGAAGTGGAAACACTGAATGTTATATCACTTTAGTTATGGCCAGTTTACTGCTTCTTAACCCAGTCACGCTCTGGTGGTTTGGGGTTCTGACCCCAGCCTGCCTGGCTGTACTCTGATTATGGATAGGAACGTTGTCTGTCTGTTTCTTGACCCCAGCCAAGAACTTTATCCTTTTGGTAAAACCCCAAATAAACCCCAAGTAAGTGACTCTGCACATTCATCCTTACTTTCTCAAATCTTACACTGGAAGAGGAATGTGGTGAGAATTTGTGATGTGACTCAGACTCTCTCAATAACAGCCAGAGGCTAGAATTCACCTCAGCTTTTGCAGAACGCATCATGATTTTATTTATAGTTATATTCTTTATAAGAAAATATCTTGCAGTTTTTCTTATGCTGCAGTTGTATTGCGACAAAGTAGGTATAAAAAATGTATTGTATTGTGCTGATGTGCAATATTTTTTATTATTTGTTTTTTTCCCAGACAGCTATTTGTGCTTTACTTCCCTTACTTACTGTATGCATGTATTACAATGTAAAAATGGTCTAAATACACTGAAAACTAGTGAAAAAAAAGAATAATTCTAATGTACTAAGTATTAAACTAATACTAATTACAACATAGAGTTACATGTAGTTTTAAAAAAACTTATCTGAACTCAACAGCTGGGTGTATTTCCAATTATATAAAATAATAATACAAAGCTTTATTGACAAAAAAAGAAATCTTCAGAGGAACCAGACTCAAAAGAAATCCTTTTCTTTTCTGGGTGACACAGAATACTGTGATTAGGAATAATTTCTCTTATATATCTGTATAGTACAGAGACAAAGCATTAATTGTATTAGCAGATACTTGTGGTTAGCAGGTATGTGCATCATTAGAATTTGAACTTTAAGTCTATCGTATTAAATTAAAATTGTTGATTGTTAAAGGATATGGTTAATGTAAAGAAAAAGTTACTGCTACACCCATTTAGGGGTCTGTTCACCTCTCCTTGGGGATTTTACACCTTTTATACAAACATTTATAAAAGCTAATGAGAGCAGCACATGGAACTGCTTGACTTTAAAGCAAGTAAATCACAATTATGAACACAGATGAATCACTGCTGATGAAAAGACTCAGTGTTTCTGCTTGCTTAATGTGTCAAAGATCGCAGTCTTCAAAGTCATGAGAATATGTACATATAGCACATAAATAAATAACAATATTTCTTTGAATCCTTTCAGTATTTTCACTGTTTGAGGTTTGCTACCTCCAGATCCAGCATGATTGAATCTGTGAATCTTTTTGTAGTCTGTCTTAAATGACACATTCACACACACAAAATAATTATTTCATTTAATGTAGCTTAAAAGCGCCAATAACTGAAAAAGCACCAGTTTCTGTTTAAATTTATCATTTAAAAAAGTGTTTCACAAACACTTCATGCACTGCTATAAGCATAAAGGCTCTCTGAAGCTGTAATGTACAGCCTGTCGCATATTAGCATTTTACACAGCAGTAAGAAACACTTAATAGTGCGTTGTATTTTATAGCATAGAAATGTGATGATTGCACTAGTGATGGCTTTGATTATATGAGGCTGATGAGCAGCAATAATGCATTCTGTAATTAGTTTCAGGCTTCTAGTTGATCGAATTATTGTACAGAATGAAAATTTGAAACTCACCACTGTGATTTTGTTTTCCCACTGAATAACACTTTAGTGTTGGAAAAAGCCTTGAATAAGACATTATGAAAATGTGCCACAAGCAGATGCACCGGAACGGATTAAATATTCCAAATTTCCCTTCAACCATTATCATAAACCCATACCCACTGAGCCAGGACTCATAACCATATTTAAATGTACATTTTAAATGCCTTTTTCTGCCATGCGGTGACTGGGCTGATTAAAAACCAAATCTTGTTTCCAGACTTTGCATATTAATTAGCTGCTTAAATTACACTGTCAACTCCCAGCACTAAGAGTTTTGTCTAATTAATAATAATAAAGCCCCAAGATGGTGGATTTTGCTAATCCTTTTGCAGGGGGAAAAATACAACACGTAATTTCAAGTGAAAATGTCAATGGTTATCCCAGTCGCAACAACACCGGCGTAATAGGAAATGTAATTATGTTTCATTGTACTACACAGATGAGCTCTAATACCACACAGACGCTCTGAGATTAGTCTTAGGTGATACAGAGTCAAGTATCTCTGCATTAACCCGTATCAAGGGTCTTATTGGGTCTTGTAAAATTGTGCTAACATTTAAAGGAAGGTTTCCACTCTTGATGTCTTCTTGGCCTTTTTCTAATTAAGGCTTACATATTTGTGCTCTTATTATGGGTGATGAAATTAACCAACAATACAAAAGACTGCTTTATCAAATAAGATATTTTTACTATTGTACCAACTGTAACTGTTAATTTCTGTATAATTTACCGTATTGTTGACTGTTTAAATTAAACAATCTTAATGCTTTACATGAACAATTACTGGAAGCAACAAGAACACAATTTAGACGAGTTGCGTGTTACATATTTGTTTGGCACTAATGTAGTTCCAAAATCTTGTTCTTGAATACAAGCCAAAATCTTCATATACTCACATTAAATATTATCAATAGCCTCATTTTAAAATAAAACATTTTGCACAATTGATCACATTTACAAATGTCAACGTACAAGCTTCAAATTGTGAAAATTTGAATTTGTGAAAATACAAAAAAAAACCTACAACAACAACAAACCCTAGTATCAGTGTATTCATTACAGTATCCATTTATTCATCTTCTTCCGCTTATCTGAACTACCTCGGGTCACGGGGAGCCTGTGCCTATCTCAAGCGTCATCGGGCATCAAGGCAGGATAAACCCTGGACGGAGTGCCAACCCATCTCAGGGCACACACACATTCTCATTCACTCACGCAATCACACACTAGGGACAATTTTCCAGAGATGCCAATCAACCTACCATGCATGTCTTTGGACCGGGGGAGGAAACCGGAGTACCCGGAGGAAACCCCCGAGGCACGGGGAGAACATGCAAACTCCACACACACAAGGTGGAGGCGGGAATCGAACCCCGACCCTGGAGGTGTGAGGCGAACGTGCTAACCACTAACCACAGTGCCCCCCTTACAGTATCCATTTACACGAAAAAACAAAATGTAACTCTACTTAAATTATCTCCTTAAATTGACTATTGTCTGATTCTGACCTGCCGTTTGTCTGATGTTTTGTGTATTTTGTTTCTCTGTCTATATACAATAATCTGCATTTGGAACTAAATTGTACTATACATTGAATAACATTGAATATCAGACTCAATAATGTGAGTCTGCCAATTTCAGCAAATATGAGTCTGCCAAATTCAGCAAATAGACTTGTTAGCCACATTAGCCTTGTAGCTCCTAAAGAAAAATAAAGAAGTAAATATCAGGCACAAACAATGCTTTGGTAAATAATCACATTTGTGACAAGAATATTGGAAAACATTAGTTTTCATTATTGACAGCATTCGTTAACATACAGTACATACTGTAACAACTCATTTCTAATTTCACAAAGAAAAACTTTTTATTATTATTTATTTTATTGGTTTCACACAATTTTCTAAAAGAACACCTGCATTAGCCATTGGATTTTACATTCCTGACTAAACATATATAAAACCAACTATAATTAAAACAACAAGAACTTAATTAAGCTGAACAACTGGAAAAATAAAATAGTTCAGTGACTTTATTAATGCCGAAGTTCATGATGTGATAATGTGAGCTAATGTACATGCATTCTTAGTTAAATGAACCTTAATGAGAATCATTAACAATAACTTTGTTATTTGATTCTGCGTTAATTAATTCTGATGATATAGTAGGTAGATGATTAACATACATCACTTTGTTTTAAGCAGAGGAACAGGAAGAAATATTAAACAAAAACCTGTTGGTGTTAGTCTGTGTAAGTCATGCATGGTAAGTATTTTTCCTTAATGCTTCATATGTCTAGCTTTTATCTTTGTGTAGCTATGGCATGTGCTATAGCAAGATACTTATGCATATAAATAATCAGATATCTGTTAAATCATCTGTGATATTAAAAAGGAATTAATGCCACATCAACCTAATTGGAATCATATTCAGAATTATATCATTTTCTTTCTTTCTTTCTTTCTTTCTTTCTTTCTTTCTTTCTTTCTTTCTTTCTTTCTTTTTTATTTCCCTATGTTTTCTCTAAAACAAACATCTTTTAAACTCATAGAATAATTTGCGTATTACATTTTTTTTACCCTTTCTGTATTTTACCATATGCATGTGAAGTCTTAAGCACAGTTTTTCTGTCATCCTTTTTGAATTTCATTAAGAAGATTATGCCTGATGTTACAAAGGGCCCTGCTGAATTGTATTAGCTTATTATAAAAGGAAAATGGCTTACATTGAACTTTGGTTTCTGAAAAATGGGGCGAAATCCTCTTTTAACTCCACGCTCATAATGTCAGCCATGTCATGTTACAATGTTAAATGGCACCAAATTAATCCTTCCTGTTTAAAGGAATTGTGTTCAAGCAGGATAATCTCAGAGCAGTATATTAGAGAGACTCAAGGCATAATCCTCTCATATGTGTGCAAACCTGTGATTTTGGACGAACCTTAGTTCCAGAGAGGAATGAGCAGTGAAATGGTGCAATACTGCAGACTGTGTGTAAACTCTAGGGTATGTTCATCAACACAATAGACAATATGTAACAGTAGATTTACTGAAACTAATTTATAATCACAGGAGCATAAAGGTCAGGAAAGAATGAAAATAAACAGGTTAATGGAGGCTGGACTGAAGAAGCCAAATCAGATGTCTAGTGGCAAATCAGCAAGTGTAAGAAGTACCTGAATATTGAGTGAAGAAACCATATGAGACACACAGGTCATGAACTCTTCTTGTTTACTTCTGGATTCTTTAGTTCCTCTGCACTTTTGTTGGCTTAGCGGTTAGCACATTTGCCATGATCAAAATATGCTACTGTATGTAGAAGGTGTGCTTTCTGAAACCAAACCAGCTATTTAAGTGTTTGCAGAAATTATTTCTGTCAAGAACACAGATAAAAAGTAACAATGAAAACAATGAAATACAAACATAGACATGCTGACAGAATGAATAACTTTCTTTTTATTGCTAGTAAACAAAGCAGAGAAGAGATTTTATGACAAAAAAACAAAGTGTGTGGGTGGAACAAATAATGGTGATCAGTGATTTGTCATTGGGAACCATGATGATCAGTGATTGGTCATTGGGAACCATGGTGATCAGTGATTGGTCATTGGGAACCATGGTGATCAGTGATTGGTCATTGGGAACCATGGTGATCAGTGATTGGTCATTGGGAACCATGGTGATCAGTGATTGGTCATTGGGAACTAGGGTGATCAGTGATTAGTCATTGGGAATCATGGTGATCAGTGATTAACAGAGATCAGTGATTGGTCATTGGGAATAATGCTCAATGAAACATGTGACCAAACAGCATGCACAGCTCATTCAGGCTTTACACACTGGTGGTAATTTGAGTAAACCTGAATCAGCAGCTATGTAATAAGCTGGATAATAGAGTTCAGAGGTCTAATACTTTGCCAAATCAAGTAAGAAATTTGCAAGCTGACAACACAATTCAAAAGCCTTTCACATTTGGTCAGAATCAGGGACCTCAGATGATACACGCTGTATGAATTGGACAGTCTTTATCCTGATAACGTCCAAAATTGTTGTCTACTTGGAACCTTCGTATTAGAAAGTACAGGCATATCTAGCTTCAGGACACTTTCACTCTGAGAGGGATTGCTTGCTTGCTTGTTTGTACGTGTCTGACATATAAAGGTAGTAAATCATTCCTCATCGCAACTTTCATATTTGAATATTTTATTACTTTATTAGCTGAAGTAAACTTTGCTAGAAGGTCTTTTTAGGGCTGAGGGAATGAGTTAACAACACTGTAGAACTTCAGGAACAGATTTTACCCAGAAGGCACTGGGCTCATCCAGTCACTTCAGTGAATCGGCCAAATTCTTTTATACTTTTCAAAAGAACGATAGATGATGGATGGTGCTGTTTATGATTGTTAACAGAAGAAATAAGATTAGCAATGTTTCATTTACTGTGTTAATTCTGATTTCCATGTAGACTGGCACTACATCTCTACAGGCAACATATTCTTATTCCTTTATAAATATAAAATATATATATATATATATATATATATATATATATATATATATATATATATATATATATATATATATATATATAATTATAATATTTCAGACAATATTTATACAATTTGCACTGGCTTGCTAGCTTGCTAATTATTTGGCATGATATCAATATCATTATATGTATATATATATATATTTTATATCATGCCAAATAATTAGCAAGCTAGCAAGCCAGTGCAAATTGTATAAATATTGTCTGAAATGTTTGTTGCATGGGAAATAAGCCCGCTACCATTTCCTCTTGATTCTTCTCTCAGTAACACCATATGATATTATGGTAACGATACATTATTTTTCCGGTAATTTGATTTTAACTTTCAGTTATGCAAGAAAAAGCTGATTTTCTCTCTCTATTTATATCTATCTATCTATCTATTTATCTATCGCTCTGTATAATGCCTTTCAATGTACAGTGTGTGAATGAGAAAACAACTCCAATCACAACAGACACGACTGTGAGAAAGTGCAGAACACTTTGGAAAGCACTGAGGTAAGCACTGTCTCCATGGCAACAGTCCCAGGAAACCCAGAGAAGAGTTTGTTGGGGTTCAGTGGGGTTGGGGAGAGTGTGTGTTTATGAGCGTGCACGTTTTTAAGTTAGTCTTCATTACCAAAATGAATAATACAGACATAATAAAGGTTTAACATTTGTACGCCATTTGGCAACATGGGGACGTCTCACACTAAGTGTTTCCACGCCAAGACTGCTTATGCGTAAAGAAATTTCCAAAATGGCGTCGGTGCTGCCAAAAAAGCAAAATGAAATGCGACATGGCACGCTGTGAGTCAGCAACACCTGTGCCCAATTATGCCAAATGAACTCTACTGCAATCAAGAATAGAAAAATTACATGTGAAATAATTAACATTTATCTCAGTCATTCCAGAGAATCAGCCAGATTTCAGGAGGGAACCTGTTCAAAAATATCGACAATGGTGATGTTTTCTCATAACGGTCTAAACAACAGAGTGGGCTTTGTGTCACTGTGCACAACAATCTAATAGTGTTGACTTGGTGTGTGATTACGCTTTACCAACACACAGATGCCTATATAGTAAAATGGAAATGTGACAGAAAGCAGAACTCTGATGTTTTCTTACAGTAAATGGACTGTAAGCTCTGTCAAATAAGAATACAAAATATGTAGGTGTAGAAAAGCCAAAAAAAAAATCAAATGAAATAAAAGATTAAAGAATAATATGTAGTATAAATATTAAAACATATAATAAATGATGAAAGATATTCATTCATTCATTCATTCATTCATTTTCTACCGCTTATCCGAACTACCTCGGGTCACAGGGAGCTCAGGCGTCATTGGGCATCAAGGCAGGATACACCCTGGACGGAGTGCGAACCCATCACAGGGCATGAAAGATATTTATAGTACTTATTATGCATGTATTGTAAATACAGCAATTCCCTGTATATCAGTGTTCATCTAGATGTAGATGTACGGTGGAGGTTACGATTATGTAAATTGTAGGTGTGTAAGGAGAGGTGCCCATGTGCTCTATACTATAAGGATTTGAATGTGTTTATAATTCTTAGACTCAAATCTATTATGTTTTGCTGTGTGATTGCTGTGAGAAGGCAGTATAATGATCACCTAAATGTATGTATTTAATCATTTATTATTTTTAACACTAGATATTCTTTGTGTCATTAATAATTTAAGTTTAGTTGACAGTGTGCACTTATAAAGTGC
The DNA here is from genome assembly GCF_030014155.1 of Tachysurus vachellii. Taxonomy (NCBI): domain Eukaryota; kingdom Metazoa; phylum Chordata; class Actinopteri; order Siluriformes; family Bagridae; genus Tachysurus; species Tachysurus vachellii. The sequence goes on from NC_083474.1 coordinate 16,402,605, forward strand.
TCTAGAGAGACTTGATGGATATTGATCATTTAAGGCAGATTATGAGGGATGTGAATTAACCATAGTAAATATTTACTACGTGTTTAATGCTGTCTAGAAGTTCAGAAAGGATTACAGAGCATAAACACGGTAAAATGAAAATATGAAGCTTTTTGATACTGGTTTAATTCAAAACGATGTCCTTAATGCCGGAAGATTAGTATTAAGAAAAGTATTACATATCTACTTTATATTTTATAGATTTTATTTTATTGTTTTTTACATTTATGTGAAAAAATTAGGGCACCCCATTATATATTAAGTTCTTTATTAAGAAATGTCTTGTTTTAATTTGTACATGTAGGTGAAAGTGATGTAATTGCTTGAAATCAACAACAAAAAAAAAATCACTTTTCTTTTATTACACAAAAGAATCAACAAAATGAGTATTTCAGCTGAGGAAAAGGTTTATCGTGTGCTCTAATAGCTAGTGTTTTCCCCTTTGGCTGAAATAACCTCAACGAGATGTTTCTTGTAGCCATCTAACAGTGTGACATGGTAGAAAGTTTCCCCCACTCTTCAATGCAGAATTCTTTCAGCTGTGATGTTTGAGAGGTTTCCTGCATGCACAGTTCTTTTCAAGAATTCCAGAATTCTCCGTTTTTTACTTTTCAGTGAGTCCCTGGTGGATTTCCTGGCATGTTTTAGGTCCTTGTCATGTTTCAAGGTTCAGTTCCACTTCAGCTTCAGTTTTTTGACAGATGGTCTCACATGTTCCTCAAGCACCTTCTGATACAATGTAGAATTCATAGTGGATTCTATGATGGTGAGCTGACCAGGTCCTGCTGCAGTAAAGCATCCTCAACCCGTAACCCTTCCACCTCCATGTTTCACAGTTGGTATGATTTTTTTTTTTGATGAAATGTATTCAGTTTATGCCAAACATGCCCTTTGTTATGGTGTCCAAATAATACAATTTAGTGACAATATTTAAAAAACTATTCACACTAAAAAAAAAGTCAAATAATAAAAAATATGTTTTTAAAATAGTAACAATCGCATCTAAGTAAAAGCATTCTGTTATAAAGAGCAAATGTTTCTGATGAAGCAGTAACAGCCACGGCTAACTCTGCTCCCTCCCCGTAATGGGCACGGTTGTAATATTCAGACAAACATAACAAAGCACAGACCTCATTGTGCCCCTAAGTACAAAAAGATAATTGGCATCAGTGTAGCATCTTTTTGATCATTTTTAGACAGATCCATCTTCCTTTACAAGTATCGTTAGTTATTTGAAGTATACTTTGTCGTAACAGTGAACTAGGCTGTTATTTTTAATTGCTTTTAGCTTTAAAGACTGTTGTTTCAAACCGACAGTCTCTTTTCTGCCATCGCCGAATAACTAAATGGTTGACTAATTGGTGTATTTAATAGCTGAATTCAAATAATGTCTATTTTCAACAAGAAAAATAATCAAATGAATGGTAGGTGTCACATCACAGAGAGCTGGAGTGAACTGGTGCAAAGGGAGGCATTAGCGGCCGACGTGGAGGCTGATTTGAAGCCGTCTCTAAACGGGACTTCCCCCACTGCGCAGAGCCACAGATTCGATAAAGGATTCAGGTTTTCTAAGCACCAATAATGTCAGACTTCAAAGTGGGAGATGGTACCATGCTCATCACAAGAGGCGCTGTCTTTTGGCCTCGGACATGGAAGCTAGGAAGTGTGTTCCTCATTAACGGCTACACTGTCGACTCTCTGAGACACTAACTAGTGAAATAAACTCTATATCGAGTATCAAAAGCTCAGCGATTTTTATGTTAATGGTGGTTGGTTTAAATGAAAATTAGCTCTTGTGCTGATTTTTATTCAAACATCTTACAATCAAAATGAAAACTGATTTTATGGAACATAAACATATTTAATTTATTTTCTTGATCATGTAGTGGTGCACTTCAGTCTGTATGTTATATTGGAGTTACAGTATGTTCCCTCCGAAATCCAAAGCTGAGCTACACTACTACAAACTGACAGACAGACTCAAATCCCACGGTTTTTCTAGCCTTTACAATTTCCTATCATTCTCCATGTCTTTGTGGGCATTTAATCATCAAAATAAAAATGAAATCATCCTGCAGATCCAATAAAAATATGCTGGTTCTCAGTCCTCAGGTGATTGTAAGAAACAGTGAAACATACTGAAATAAAATCAGACTAGTTTTTTATACTTAAATCTGATTTATATGAAACAAAACAAAAAGCATCCTTATTTTGTTTAGGTGCCTTTCTGGTTCAATACCATTAAATGATTGTTGCTATGGTTGCATCTCAGAAGACATTATCGTACTCAGTTTTCATTCATTTTAATGAAATACTTTAATGCAATACCCCAATGGAAACTTCCTGTGCAAAGCCATTGCATTCTTTTTGTTTTGTTTGGTGGTGTGAGAGTGAAGGTGGTTGCAAAGTGTATAATTGGTTGTTAGAATTGAAAACATGGCAGCATCCATGTATTTATATTACGAAATAATACAGATATACAGAAATGTGTATTAGTTCATGAAATCTCTCATGTTAATTGTTCAGATATTTTGTAATTGTATCTACAGTATATGTTGGTTGTTTCAGTTGTATTACATAAGTAAATCAGACTTGGAAAAAAATGGAGAGAATCTATAGCAGTCTACTTGAAATCCTTGGTGTAATATCCTCTGTTTGCAAATTCCAGCTAAAAATATAAAGATATGCTGATTTTAGATTTGGTCTTCAGTCTTATTGTGTTGATCAAAGATGTTCACTAACTCACATTCAGTGATTGCTTTCTCTTGATCAGGGTCACAGTGTATTCAGATTCACCACTGCATATGAGCCAAAGAAACACCCTGAATATTATATATGTGTATATTACAGGACCCCGGATACTGAGAAAATACAGTGGACTTTAACAATGCTAGGCTTCAAAAATAGTACCTGCGTGCAATAGGACAAATTGTATACACGAATAGTGGTTGTGTGGTGAAGAATATCTGCATCTCCATATTGTATTGTATTACATAAAAAGTCAGCAGGAATGATATGTAGGCTTAAAGAAGAGTTTGCATGTCATTCTGACATGATTTTACTTATTTTGGGTGGCCACAGCCTGTTTCGATTTTAACCCTTGTAGGATGTTCGGGTCTGTGGGACCCATATTCATAAACATCAATAGTTTTGAAAAACTTTGCTTCCTTGTAAATTTGTTGATTTTTTTTCCACTCATAACTTGATTAAATTTGATTTACTTTTTTTTATTACATTTTATTAAAAAACAACAAAAAACGAGTAGCACTTTAATTAAAAAATGTGATGTAATAAAAGTAAAGGGCAAATATTAACCATATATTCTGTTTATATTGCTTGTAATTGGGATGAAGTAAACATCTGTAGAGTATTTTAGCATAAAATTTTTGATCATGTTGAATTAAAAACCCAAAAATGCAGACCCACGAACACCGGCTGAGTAACACAAATACGAACATCATACAAGAGATTGTGAGTGTGTTGAACATTCACCTCGGCCCTCGGGGGTTGGGTGTTTGGTTCCTGTATCCACCCTGGGTGTGTGGAGTTTGCATGTTCTCCTCATGCTTCTGGGTTTCCTCCAGGTACTCTGCTTTCCTTCCCCAGTCCATATGGTCCATAGTGTGTAAGTGTCAGTGCGATTGTCAGTGTCTATACCATCTCTTTGATGAGATGGTACACTGTCCATGGTGCCCTCAGCCTTTTTCTCAGAGTCTCCTGGTACGGACTTCAGGTTCCTTGTCAAGTCGAGTAGAGTCAAGAAGGTTAAAACAACAGAGGGCTACATAAGACCACACAGAGCTACATAAAACTAAACTCAACACAGAGCTAAGGACTAAAAAGTAAAGCGCATAGTGTGCAACCTAGTGCCAACCGTGCAAGTGAGACAGTGCAAACGATATAGTGCCGACCAGAGAACAGATAGTAATATCATTGTGCAAATAGAGATTAGTAAACAACCTGTGTATGATACAGAATATGGATGAACGGATGGATGGACGGACAGAGATGAGAACACATTATGTTCTACAAATTCGAACCGTGTCTATCAGAATAATTAGTATTAATTTGAATACACAACTACAGTTCCCAAAGTGATTTTCAGGTTGCAGCAAATTACATGTAAATGTAAATGGCAAAGGTGTAAAAAGGACAAGACACGCTTTTTTGCTCGTGTAAAAGCAATCCTTTTCAGACCTTCAGAATTTTTTTTATCAAGTTTGAGTGCATTTCCACCCACACACAGCTTCCTGTGTACTATTTCTAAATGTTATTACATATCAGGTAAATATACACAGTCACAAAGTGGCATCGTGTGCAGCATCATGATGCAGATGTTAGTGAATAGGGTACAGTATGTCTAGTGATGTTTTTTGCACTTTCACTGCATGACATCATGACACATTATATTTCCTGAATATTGTTCCTGTTGATTGATCAAAAGAATGCACACGTGTTCCAGCTGATACAGAAAATCACCTCAAGCTCCACCTGCGTTGCACTAATGCTCCTTTGGCATGGAAAAAAGATGATCTTTTTGATGAGTGTGAGTACCTCAAAGCTTAAAACTTCCTTTGGTGTCTGCTGTCAAACTGATGTTGCAGCTAACTGAAGTCAGGGACAATGGCGTGTTACTAAAATGACAAGCGCTAATGAGAAATAACTCCTCTTTTTACTCTGTGCCCCATCACACCTCTGACTGAAGTACTATTTTTTCCCCTTTCTTTCTTTTTCTCAGGAATAGAGCAGTGTGTAAAGGTGGATTGATCATTAAAAATGTTCCTTCTTCTAAGCTGTCCTGGCTCGCAGGCTGAATGGGCTGCTCCTTTGAATCACCGTCAGCCTTAATTGGCCGTATATAAGATGGTTGAAGTAATTAAGGTGACAGAGGCAGTTCGGAAAAGGATAGTTCTGTCGTGTACGTATCTCAGAGATCTGACATCTCTCAAGGGTACTTTAGTTTGACTCTGTCCTGCATTTCGAGTCTTCAACAAATAGGGACTTTGAGAGCTGTCTCACCAAGTGGCCCTCCACCACTTACTGTACACTCGACGCCCCTCCCTACAGTGATTTGAGACAGGGTTGATACACATTAGAGGCACTAAGTGCTTTGACAGCATCTGCTGACAGTGCCTTGAAACAAGCTAATAGCTGTGTGCAAAGTTGTGATGCGTCGACTAGTCGGCTCTCTGTGCGCTTCTTGTTATGCAGTGACAGTTTCAGCTGGTTTTGTTTCATCTCTGAGATGTAGCAGGCTGAAAATACGAGCAAGAGAATGTTGTCTTTAGGGTATTGTACTGAAGATGTGTCTTACCACTTCATGCATTGTTCATGAGCAAGCACATATGCACACACATATGCACACACACACACTCACACACACACAAACACACATAAGCACTCACACATACTCATGCACACACAGACACACAAATACACAGACACACACAAACACTCACACACACAAATACACAGACACACACAAACACTCACACACTCATACTTGCACACACAAACACACACATACTCACACACAGACACAGATACACACAGACACACACACATATGCAAACACATACACGCTCACACACACATTTTCCCCACATGTTAAAAAGGGGAATGGAGCATATGTGTATCTTTATATGAAGTCAAGGTCACAGTTGTCGGAGCTCTTGGGACAGCCTTGTTTCCACCAAAATGTCTTCATTAGCTCCGTTTCTGATAAAAAGGCAACATTTTGTGCCTCCATCTGTGAAAACAAGTGTTTTGCTGTTATTTGTCAAATTGAAACATTGTCAGATTAAATGGATGGCCAAAAAAAAAAAAAGAAGAAAAACATACATAATCTCCAATGCGGTTGATCAAGCAAGGTTGGTGTTTGATGTCTGCTTCTTTAATTTTGCTGCAGAGTGTTATGTTGCTATGGTGTAATGGAAAATTTATTCAGATATCAGATATTTTTATAAATACACACACACACACACACACACACACACACACACACACGCACACCAGTATATATGCATGAGATACGTTCAGCATTGTCGTAATGTCACTCAAAGTGCTGAGGTAATTTAGGACACATGATAAGCAGCCATGTAAAAAAAAAAAATACAGTTAAATAAAAAATAACAAACAAATAAATTATCATCATCATAAATTGTCTCTTCTCACCACATTTGCAATAGTTTGAAGGTAGGACTGCACCGAAAAGCAGGGATTTATGTAAGAAATAAAACAAAAGGTGGTGATGTTATAGGAAAAGCATTGAGAAGCATTGAGACGATGTCTTGTAGTTAAAATTAAACATGGTTACTGTTATTGAACTGAATATTATTATTTTACAATAACAGTGCACTGCTTTATTTCTCTCACACCACAACACTTTGCCAGCAATTACAATTAGCAATTTCTATTTTATTAAAGAACAACACATTTTACTGTTTTGATTTGTTTTCATTTTGTGGAACATGTGAACAACTTTGTTTCTATTAAAACTTTTGTCAACAGCATTATACTGTCTAAACTGTATACAGCATGCTCAGTGTTTAAGGTGTTGGACTACTGATCGGAAGGTCATGGGTTTCAAATTCAAATTGTCACATACACACATACAGTACAGAGTACGACATGCAGTGAAATGTTTCACATATCTCAGGTTATTAAGAGCCTGGGGTCAGAGCACAGGGTCAGCCATGGTGTGGAGCCCCTGGAGCAGGTGAGGTTAAGGGCCTTGCTCAAGGACCCAAGGTTGATGTCTCAGCAGCTTGTGGGCTTGAACCCCAACCTTCTGATCAGTAACCCAAAGCCTTAACCACTGAACCATCATGTCCTCACCATGTCCTCACCATCACCACGACCTGGTTTCAACCCCAGGTCCACCAAGCTGCCACTGCTGGACCCCTGAGAAAGGCCCTTAACCCTCAGTTGCTCAGTTGTATAAATTGAAATAACAATGTAAGTCACTCTAGATAAGGGTGTCTGCTAAATACCAGAAATGTAAATGTAAACGTATACTGTACAGTAACTTCATCACCAGCATTTTTACCTCTTCTGGAGTTAATAATAATAAAATAAATATCTACGCTGTCATGACAGAAATGGGCAGAAATTACGAAGATCTCTGTACCTGAAGACGGTCTTGTGGCACAAGGTGTCCTGACTGTCCATACTCATTCATTCATTCATTCATCTTCTACCACTTATCCGAACTATCTCGGGTCACGGGGAGCCTGTGCCTATCTCAGGCGTCATCGGGCATCAAGGCAGGATACACCCTGGACGGAGTGCCAACCCATCACAGGGCACACACACACACTCATTCACTCACGCAATCACACACTACGGACAATTTTCCAGAGATGCCAATCAACCTACCATGCATGTCTTTGGACCGGGGGAGGAAACCGGAGTACCCGGAGGAAACCCCCGAGGCACGGGGAGAACATGCAAACTCCACACACACAAGGCGGAGGCGGGAATCGAACCCCCAACCCTGGAGGTGTGAGGTGAACGTGCTAACCACTAAGCCACCGTGCCCCCTGACTGTCCATATATTTTAAATAATCAATAATTAAAGTTTTTCTTTCCTAAATAAGCAGCATTTTTTTTTATAATTTCTTTATTAATCTTACATTATGTGGAGCATCTGCCATACAAATCCTAATCCGTGAGTTATTACACAATAATTAACCAGAAATAATTACTGTATATTAAGTCTGTATCTAATCATATTTTACTATTTTAAAGCTTTAGATTTCTTCTGTTAGTTGATAAATTTGCTTCTTTCATGAAATAAATGGATAAAAATTGGCAAACTAATCTGACAATAGAACAAAATATAATGTAGAAATATGTTTAGTAATATTAGATTTGGATTCTACTAATCTGATTATTTCACAAAAATGCATTTAAAATTATAATAATAATATATTATAATAATAATAATATATTATTATATTATTATATTATATTATAAATAATAATTTAAATGTTGCCATTTAAAAGAACTACAAAATACAAAAAAGATATTGTTGAAAGTATTGATAGAAAAGATTTTATATTGTTTGTAGCATTTTAAAGAAGCAAATATCAGACATCTAATCTATGAAATTACAGTTTCAGGGAAAAGTGTAAAAATAATTCCAATAATTATCCACTCCAATAATTGTAGGAATGTACAGTATGTTTTTCCGACTGTTTAACGGACACAATACTCACATGAATGGTTTGATCCAAATTAGCAGAATAGACTTATTTACAATGGCTTTACTGATATCTTTTTGTAAATATGGGGCTGTAGATCTTTGATACTGTAGAAACAGGGTGCATCGAGCTGCATGCGTAATCCATGGGTCGTGTTCAGCTTGACCTCCCACTGTGCCTCATTTACAGACAGCACAAGGCCACTAACAAATGCAAATAAATAATTGAGCGAGTTCTTGAATTTGGGAGCGTACAGAGCGGTAGTAAATTGGTTCAGGCTTTGTAAAATTGTCTTTTTAACTATACTGCGCATAGCACAATTTGTTGCTATAATGAGCAAGTCATTAGGAGCTGCTATAATGATGCGTGTATGCGTTTATCTATTTTTTATAACATGCTCCTGAAGGCTGCTGACTGCACAAATGACATCAGACTCGTTCCACCATGTGGCAGTTGTACTTTGACTACCGCATCTTACAATATCCCAGATTTCCCTGTGCTTAAATAATGAAACACTACAAGGAGCCACAATCGAAACCATCAATCTGAGATGGGGAACACTAGCCTGCAGGGGCCACTCTTTATCACCACCATGTTAATGACTGGTTTTAAATAGCTGACATAAAACATATATTACTTAAAGCTGATTTTAATGATACTTTTATACACTTTCAAGTGGGACAGAATCCAGTCCATGCAGAAAGCTAAGCAGTTGTTGGACAGGGGATTAACAGTGGCTCAATGGTAGTCCTGGGATCACAACCTTCAAGTTAGTAGTAAGGGGAAAAGCGTCTGAACGACCTCTACCACTGTCACTAGAGCTTTCAGTACAAAGGTACAAGTATATTAAATTTGCAGAAAGAACATCATTTGTAATATTTGGTTTAAAAAAAATGCCTTACTGTAGCAAGGTTGGTTCGAGGTTTGGCCGACACCTTAACCACTAAGCTGCCACCTTCCCCTGTTGAATTTTTACATGCAACATGTCTTTAGACAATTATTATTAGTGCAAAAAACCCAACCAACCAAAAAAAAAAAAAAAAACACCACTCAAACACCTTGGAAAGACCTTGTTGATGAAAAAGGTCAGAGGAGAAAACTTAGACTGGTTTAACCCTACAAAAAAAAAACTTGAGTAATCATGCTTTACAGTACATGAATGCTGGACGTCATTAACATGAAACAAGTTCCTGTTATCACATGTGTTACTGGAGTTAGAAACAGTCATATGCTTAGCAGATTCTCATTTTTCTTATAAGACACAAAAAAAAAAAAAAGAAACCTGTCACATTAACCTGAAACCATAAAACTGGCTGTCTTGAAGATTTCCCATGATTTAGAAATAATTTTGAAAACCTTAAAGCTACAGCATTACCTCTGACTGTTACAAAGAGACTCATCTCCATCTCATGATCCACTGGACACAATGTGGTGTATGTTGTAGGTCAAGTGACCATCTATGCCATGCTATTGTAGACAAATAATCAACATTTTCAGACCAATCATCTGCACTGTTGTATAATATACATTTTATTGTCATATTGATTTTTTGTAATAGAAAATGTGTAGAAAATGTGTGTGATAGAGACATTAAACAAGGATATCTTGAAATGCACTAGGGAGAGCACTGTGTGTGTGTGTGTGTGTGTGTGTGTGTATGTTGGATGTCCACAAAGCTTCTTTATTTTTTAACCTTACAAACAGATTTGTTATATACTGCACCCTTGATGCCCTCCCCTGAACTCGGAGTGGCACCAGAATGCATTTAAAAACATTCTCATGTAGGTACTGTATATTTTTTTGGCCCTAAATGTCTCCTCTGGGCTTTTTCTTGACCAGTGTCCTTGCTTCAGTAGTAAGAGTATAATAGTCTAACTACAGTTATTGGAGAGTTCCTGAAAATATTTCAGCTCTATAATATTTGCTGGTAACATTTCCTGTGTGTATATCTACGGTATTCTCATGTGTAGAAAGATGAGCCACTAATTTCTGTATTTTATACATAATATTATACAGTATATAAACATATATTATATAAATGTGAAGTACATATTGAATAGAATCTGTCATGATATTCATACACACACACACACACACACACACACACGGTCTCTTGTGCTCCGGCACAGGCATACGGAATATGCTCCATGCATTTTGTTTCCCCATGAATATTTAATTTGCCCGAGCCAAATTATCCCATGTATAATTTAGAGCGGGCATGTTGTTGTCTACCAATATGGACTTTCCTGTCATTATGTAGTCAACAGTATTTATAAGACTTATCAGTCTTCCTGCTTCTTGGCCTCTTTCCTCTAACCACACAAAGGGCAAGTCATTATCTGCTGCCTGTGCACCATTATCTGCTAGGCATAATGGAGAATTGGACATTTTAGCCGTGTCTTTTTTGCCTGGGGTTTGTATGCTTGATTGCATATTTGTTAAAAGGATATTGCAATTTTATCCGGTTTCATGACTAAATTCATGAAGCATAATATGACGTGCAAATGGAAGAGTAAGTCGCGCAATCCGACGCATTTAGTTCGCAGTATACATAATGCAGTACAAATAAACCCAAAGCTAATTTATTATAATACTGTAAAACACATAGACTTTAGACTAAATTATTCTTGTTCTTTGTCATACAATTTGGTTTTCTCTCATTTTCAAAATGAAGCTCTGTAGCACAAGAAGAAATTCTGCAGCAGGACACTGCTTGGTTAAATAGCTTTGTGTATCTTAATGGATCTTTCCAAAGCAAGCGAATGTGAGCTGCATGAAGGCCTCACAGCCCCGGCATGAAAAACTAAAGACCAATCAGCAAGTAAAAATAGACCCTCTCTCTTGAGTAAGTCAATATCTAGAAAGGTCAAAGAAGATCCTTATTGCGTCTTCCCAAAAGCTTGCAACCTGTAGAAATTCAAAGAGATGAAAGCTAAAAAGGTGCACAAAGCATGAGGATGACATTTGGGGCTTTTTTTTTATGTAGAATGGATTCGACTTGCACAAAGGGAACAATATATCTTGGGGAAGATTATGGATTATTCAAAAAAAAAAAAAAAGTTGAGCGATTCGTTTGCAGATGCAGTCATAAGGGAAAATTTTGGCCTGAATTTTATTGTGAAATTCTATTTTAAATGTCATTCAGGTAGTAATTTAGTTCTGGTTTGTATTTATATATATATATATATATATATATATATATATATATATATATATATATATATATATATATATTAAGCATTATTCTGCTATTTTTGTAATCAATAGTATCAATGTGTTTTGAAGTGGATGTAAGAGTTTGCGCAATGCTAATCTGGTAGCTATAAGCTTTTAGTATTTATTAGATATGTTAGCCATGAAGCTGTAGTTCCGAAATACGGCTAAGTTATATGGCTGTAAACACGGAAGACTAGGCGAAGTGTGAACCCTGATACATTGCTTTAATATCCGAACTGTATATAGAAGGTTTATGTCTGTCTCTTACACTTACCTTGCTCTTTGTTTGAGTCATGTCAGTACTAATGGTCACTTTCAGCGACCTCCTGATGACCACAGAGCCAGCCTTGAGACAGGCTTGTGTAAGAATAGCTAAATGTTTTTGTACATGCTGGCGTTTACAGCATTATCGGTGTATTTTAAAAAAACCTTGCTCTTTAAACCCCAAGCACAATTTCACGTGGATTCCACATGTAGCACTTATAAAACAGAATGAGATGTGGTGTGTGTGATGGAGAGTTGCTTACACTACACATGTATGCACATTTCACTGTAAATGCTAGGTGAGAAATATATCAGTCCTTTAGTAGTTCTTCAATAGCTCCATATAAAAGCACTTAATACATACCGGTAGTACTAAAGCTTTCCTGTGTCACATCTTTCCACTTAAAAAAACTTTATCTCAGGAACATAAACATTTGAAGGTATAAGTATTCCACTACAACATTGTCTGTATATTGTTACCATGTCCCAGAACAAGTTTAGCAGCCTTTTGAAGCTCTTGTACTATAACCAAACATTGCTGTGCCTGTCTGGACCACCCATTATACTGTATCTAGCAAGATTTTTGTTTGTTATCCTTAACAAATAGCTTCATTTAATAATTTCAGGCAGTCAGAGGAAGTCAGTAGGTGTAAACATACCATTGTTATGTCACAGTATGTAGGCCCTGAATATTGGAGAGGGCTATTCATGGGGATTATGTTCTTGGTTAACCCTTGCTTATGTTAACTTGTAGTGGACATAGGATTGTGGACTTTATCTGGTCAAGGTACAATCAGAGCACTGTTTAGTCCTGCTTTGAAGATGTGGTTCAGACAAGCCACATGATGGAGTAAATGAAAAGTTGTTACGTTACAGTGGCCTTTAATCTTAGCTTCGGAAGTGATGAAGAATCCTGTAGTATTTCCTCTGACCTTCATCTTCATCTTGGTATTGTTGTTGCTTTTATTATACCCTCAGTAGCACATAGGTCCTGACAATTTAAAGTTAACAGTTCCTTTCAGATGTCAGAGGTCAGTATTTTTCATTAATTTATTGATTAGAAAATCTTTGCAGAGGACAGGAATTCACCTTGTACCTCTGATCTCTGCAGTAATCTCAAAAGACACTCGGCATCCACATCACAACCACTGTACATACGTTTTATGAGAGCTATTTTTTTCGGAAAGTACACACACACACTTGTCCTAAATCACTGCCTTGTTTTAAAGCAAAGTAATGTCTTTCTCTGTAAAGTGAATGCTTAGAATTCTGGATTTTCATGATGGAGAGCTAAGTGAGAGGAAAGATGACTCACACAGTCAAAAGAGGTGTTCTGATGGAGGAAATAGAGGACAATCTAACTTCCATTTCAATTCATTACACTGAGCAAAAAAACACTGTCTCCAAAAATGTAACCAAAAATGAAATATTTTTGTTGGGCAAAACGAGCAACATGTTTTAAAACCAATCTTCCAACATATTCATGCTTTGGAAAAACAGACTGTTTGTACTGTAGCATATGTACTTTTTAGCATTTAGTCATTCACCACCTCTTGGTTATATACATTAAGATTACCACTTTGAAATCTCTCTGATTAACTGTTACCCTGGGCTTTGACAACATTTTATTTGTGAATAAGAAATCTTAAGAATGCTTGGGAAAAAGAATGCTTTTATTTATTTATTTTTTAATTTTTTATAGAATCTTTAAAACTACAGCTATTTTTCTTACTAAAGGTACAAAAGTGTTGCAACAGATCCTGTCATGGCTCCAGTTACTTTGTGGCCATCAGGTGTGTAAATTATGAGCTCCTGCAACATAGCAATGACTGTTAGCGAGTCAGGGGTAAAAGAAATACAGTGTCTGGGGACCGTTACAAAATTTTATTTTGGTTGAAACCATCTCTGAAAAAAAAAAAATCTCTGAAAAAAATTGTTCATTCAGTAATAATTGTATCCTGGTGAGGGTCATGGTGGATCTGGAGCCTAATCTGGAAACACTGGCCGTGATCTGGGAATGCATCCTGGTTGGGGTTCCACTTTAGTCACAGGTACAATGTACACACTCATTCACACCTGATTAGTTCTTTTCAATCTACTGGTGATTTTGGAGGAATCTGGGGAACACAGAAGAACCCCATGGAGACACTGGGATCATGCAGACAACTGGAAACAGGTAACCTGATGATTTAATATACAGTAGTTGCACATATTTGCACCTGAAGTACCTTGTTCATTGTTTCAGTAGAACAGTTATAGAGAGAAATGTCTTCTTACATCATACAGTATAACCATACAAATTATGGCATCTTTAAAGTAATGTTTAAATACTCTAAAAATACTCATGCATTTTTTTTAGCCAGATGAGATTAATGGAATTTACCTATAATAGAAGTGTATCTTATGGAGCTAACACATAATAGAAGTCTATGTAACGGAGCTAACTCATAGTAGAAGTCTAACTCATTGAGCTCGTTGACATTTACCCCTCTGGGAAAAAATATTTCCATTGTCCAAGATGGCTGTCCCATAACCTTAGTGTGGTCAGCTGCCTGTTGAAGATTTGTTTATCTTTACTAATTACCGTGAATCTTACTATCTGTATAATAACATTCTGTGGGACGTTACTAGAGAACTGGATGCAGATAATTATCTAGAAATTTGGACAAGACAAGCTTCTATTACGTCCTGCACTAGCCTCATAGCTTCAATACAAAATCATTGCAAAACATGTTGGACACCAGACATGTCTTGGCTGATTTACTAAATTTGGAGTTAAAAGGTAAAAAATAATGGTGCTCATTTATTTTTTTTTTTGCAAACAATTGCCATATTGCTGTGAATTTGTAACATAAAAAATGGATTTCTGTGTGTTTCTTTAAATCCCATGAGTTACTTTGTACTTAAGAAAAAAACTGGAAGAAATAAAAAGACAAATGAATGTTGGATTGCTAACCTACCGTGTCTCCAATATACTTCTTGGATGAGAATAGTAACTGAAATATAACTCGACAAGGGCTCTTTCATTCTCTTGTTAGGTTTTGTTGTTTGGAAAATAGTCAGTATTAGACTAGTTGAGTCCTCCACTTCAGCCATGCCATCTTTATGAAAAGAGAGCATGTGTGACTGCACAGCGGTTCTGTACACGACCTTGACAGTTGGAAAAACTGCAGTCTTCTCTACAAGTAAATAGAGCAAAAGAGGTGAAATCTTTCTGACAGTAGCACACTGATTTAGTGCAGGGAGAAATCGTAAGAGCAGATGAATGAAAACAAAGGAGAGAGTAAGTTAAAAGAAATAGCTTTCTTAGTTGGCTGCATTGGACCATATGATAAATAGTTAGAGCAATGGAGTGGTTACACTGAACGTTTTGACTATTTTGTACTGGCAAACGAGATCAATGCTGAAGTAATTGTGCCAGTGCTCTTAAGTGTAATGGAAGTCAAAACATTTAAATACTTGGGGACAAATTAGAACCAACGACATACACCAGGCAAAAAAATCATACGAGGAAATGATATTTACTCAAGGACCATTATTCATGAAAACCACTGCTTGTCACTGAAAGTTTTCCACACAAAAAATCAGCAAGATGGTGAAATAATCTCAAAAACTATGGCTGCTTTGTAACATTTCTTTTAACCCTGTAATGTTAAGTTGCTTTTGTTTTGCACTCACTTTTGTATAGGACCCAGACGGAGGCTGTAAATAAGTCTGTCGAGTATAATGTCGCATGAGTTTTATCTGTTTTAGGAGATGAAAAGGGCTTTTGGGTGACTCCAATTTTAGAAGATAAACCCGTGTGAATGCAGGTGTACACTGGAGTAGCATTGTTCCTGGTGTCTGAATCAATGTACAAAGAAACACTATGGCATCTCATACCTCAGCCATCCAATATATTACTGAAGACTTATACAGCTAAGACTGTCTCTCTTAAGCGAGTAATTGAGGTAGCAGTAGAATTAAATAGGCAGAAAATAAATTTCCATTGTATATCATTGAGGGAATCCATCCAGCTTTGTTATGGAGGAATTGGTTAGAAAAGATAAAGATCAACTGGTCAACCAAGAAGAAGTACACCAATGAGCTTGAAAGCTAAAGTGGTAGCATACACTATAAAGCCCAATTTCTAAGCTGAAGTCTTGAGTACTGCAACCAGTATGCATGGGTAAGCGGGGCACACCACTTTTTCCTGTCATTAAAGGACAGGTTACTCAGAATGTGTGAAGATTATAAGATGACCACCAAGTGATATCCCTTAAGCCATTGAGGATCTTTTGGGTCTGGCTGAAGGTCAAAGGTTCAGTAAAATAGACCTTTGTCAGGCATACGTACATACAGATGAACATTGACCTAACCTCTCAGGAACTCTTGACCCAAAAGGGAATGTACCAGCATCAGAGACTGCCCTTTGGTATTATGTCAGCCCCAAATTTGTTCTAAAGAGCAATGGATCAAATTCTCAGTGGACTGACTGGGGTACAGTGTTACCTTAAAGACTGACTAATTATTGGGAATGATGAACAGATGCATCTGATGAACCTGGAAGGCACAATGTTTTGCATTGGAGGTCAGAAAGGACAAGTGTGAGTTTTCCATCCTTTGGTAGAGTACTTGTTATTGATAGTTCTGCACTTCACCACAACACATCAATACATGAGACAAACTTTGGTCATTTATGGGACTGTATACTGTACCTTGCAAACAGGCTGAAGCCATTGCACAAACTACTGAAACTACTGAAAATATCCAGCCTGTGGAATTGGACTAGACAATGTGAGGAAGCATTCATAGAGGTAAAGGTAGCCTTGACTTGATCTGAAGCCCTTAGTCATTTCAACCCTCAAACCCTGAACAAGGCAGATTGTGATCATGCTCAAACAGAATGGGAGGCACCGGTGATTGTGTTCGGGGTAATAATATTCCACCAATTTTTGTTTGTCTTTACATTTACATTTTCAGCATTTGGTAGACACCCTTATCCAGAGCAACTTACATTTCTATCTTATTTTATACAGCTGTGTCAGGACCTTGCTTGAACTTTCTCTGCTGGAACATTAGAAAGTGTTGTGACAGTATGTTGTGTCACGTGTTCTCGTCTCTACTCATCTGTTCCTAGTTACCTGTCATTTGCCATTCATCTCCTCCATGTTGCATTTGAGTCCTCATCTTTTTCTTGTCTTTTCTTGTTCTGTTCAGTTTGTTATTTTCTGTGTTTAATTTCCCCTTGTCATGTTCCTGGATTTTGTTGTTTCTTTCCCCTGTCTGTGTTTCCCATTTTGTAAACTGTGTTTTAGCTATACAGTACCTACATTTGGGCCTGATTTTATCCTTGAAGACACACCAGTTTGGGGGCAATTAAGGGTTTTTGGGCCATGCTAAGGGGCCCAGCAGTGGAAGATTGGTGGTCCTGGGATCCAAGAAACAACCTTCCAATTGGTAGCTCAATATCTTAACCACTAGGCTACCATATCCTCATTCATGTTTTGAAGACGATTCACTCTTTTAAATCTCCACAGACCTCTCACCTCCATCCATGGCCCGTGTTCCAGTATTCCTTTGTTGGCTGCTATTGTATGAGAATGCAGCGTTGGGCCCTACTTCTGTCTGCACATCAATATGATACCAAGTACAGAATATCAGAGCACCACGGAACTGCTAACGAGCTCACTTGATTCTGTTGCCCACCACCCATTCAGAGCCAGTCACAGAGTTAATTCTTTCGTTCAAGGAGGTAGACAATCCTTCCAAAACCAGAAGTAAAATCGAACATGCGCACTGACCCTATGATGTCAAAAATGTTGGATATCGTCCTCATTGGGAAAAAAAGTAGAAATGTCACTGCCTCTAATGCCTTACGTGACCAGGTGAAATGAGCTAACAATAGAATACGGATGTTTATTGAGCTGCAAGGGTCATCATTCCACCACCCTTGCGACAGTAAGTCATGGAGGAACTTCATTCTGGACACTATGGCATGGTTAATCTGAAGGAAATTGTCTACACATTTGGTGACCAGGTGTACAGTCAGAAATTGAGGAAAAAGCCAAATCAAAAACTGAGTGCGTCAAAAACTGAGAAACACTCCTCAACCTGCTTCACTCCCATCTCGACCTGTTGAAACCCTTCAAAACTAAACAGAATGTTCAGGCTTAACAACATAGGCAAAAGCAAAACATTATAGCTTTAGGCCCGGAGAGAGAGTTGTGGCTCATAACTCTTGAAAGAGTCATCCGTCACAGTGATTGCCCAGACTGGTCCAGTGTCCCACAGAGTCAAGCTTGCTGATGCACATCTCTGTTGGACAATGAATTGATAAAGATTTGAGATGTCATGAGAAAGAGGTCATCCCTAGCACTGATCAACCTGTGATTTTGCAAAACCCGAACCCAATGAAAAAGCTTTCTATTGAGAGCGTTCCCCCAAACAGATTGACACTTTAGTCTACTGACTAACCTTGAACATTGGGACAGAATATGGGTATGTCCAGGAACAGAGGTAGTCCACCCTCTCTCCCTAGTTAGATAGTGTGTATTTGGTGAGAAAATGTTACTGTAAATGTAATGTGTGTTTTTTGTTTTTTTATTTAATTCAAAAATAGGGGGGGATGAATATAGTGTGTATTTTTGAAACAAGAATCAATATCTCTGTTTCTTTAAAAGAAAACCCATAATTGTACTGTAGTATTGTTTGGAAGAAAATAAAAAGACAAATGAATGTCTGATTGCTAACCGCTCACATCTCCCTTATACTTCTCGGATAAGAATAGTAAGTGAAGTATATAACACATTTTTCTTTATACTACAATTTGAAGGCGACTGTGTTTTTGGAAGATATGCGACACAAAGCTCTGTGATTGAGATATTATTTTATTTCTTTTCCTCCATTTTAGTTTTAGAGAAGGAGCCAGATCATTTTCTGAAAACTGCTTACAAAATATTAGGTACAGGTCTAAAAAAAAATTTCTTTATTTCTATATGGTTAAAGTTTAAACTTTTTCAGTCATCATCAGTGAGTTGTTGCCTACAAAGCACCGATCACTCAGTTCCATATCACTTCATGAGGTAGTGCAGTTTGAAGCTGATCTGATGAAGGGCCTTAATGTAATGAACATAACGTACCTGAGAGACAGGAGCGGGGGGAGATGTAGGGAGAAGTGTGGGAGGATGTCAGTCTCACGAGCAATCAGCAGGCAAATGTCACTGACATTAATAACCATGGGAGGAACAAAGCAAGCAAACAAAACACAATTAAAAGCCACATTAAGGAAGCAAGAGGCTAAGACATCCATCCTTCTGTGGCTTGAAAGCTGTGATGGTAAGAAATGTGAATCGATAGTCCTCGTTCAGATCACCTGACCACAAATAATTTGATTTGGATCTACACAAGGTGAGGATCCACAGCGAGAGAGAAATGGTGGGTGGTGAGCTGTCATATTTGATGAGGCTTGGTTAAGGTCAGGTGGAGAGACAGTGCATTCCATGGGCTGACCTTTATTTCATGGCTTTATTAATGCTATTTCAATCCCATCAATTGTTTTAATTAAGAAAATAAATGTTGAAGAAGAGGTAACCAACACCTAACACACTGATGAAGAAATAAAGTTCTGTTGTCTTACTGCTGTAATTCATGCTCACTCTCTTGGCCAGGTTTTGAGTTTGCTAATGAGGATTTAATACAAAAAAAAGAAAAAAAAGTCTTCAGACCAAACTACAGACTTAACCTCAATTCAGAATGAATTAGCATGAAATAGTTACACCTGCAGGGTGGAGAGTGTGTTTATGCATGATTCCGTCCCTGGACATTGTTCTTGCCCAAGCACGCAGTCCAGCACCACTGTCTGACAGGTCAATATAACCACAACATGTCACACTGAGTTACATATTTTAGGCTGTAAATACAAGTAAATTCTATGCAATGTCAATCTAAAAATGCATGTAAAATATATGACATTTAAATTTACTATTTAATTAAAAGTTTTGCATTTCTCAATTCTGCATTTTTCATGGCACTTAATAATAAATATGCAAAAAATGTCTTTTTCCATCTTTTGACCTCCATCCTGTCCTTGTTTCCTGATGTCTGCTCATCCTTATCTTAGTTTCTTCCGTTTTCCTTTTCTCTCACTCTCTGTGAGACTTTCTTTGTCTCTCTATCTGTACCTGACTTTCTCTCTCCTTCTCCACTTGCTTTTTCTTGCTTAAACATACCCCCCACACACACCTGCCCTCTAAGTTAAATGTCACATTCATTTTTTCCTGCTTGTCTGATGTCCATATTTAACCTTAATGCTCATAAGATGGTGGCTTCGCTGATCCCCAGAGCAGAAAGAAAGGTCTTATTCGACTCATTTGGCTTTCTATTTTTATAAATGTAAGAAAAAATCATGCCACATTGAATTGATTTGATTAGAGACATTTCCAACGTTCCTTGTGGGTGGTTGCGGGTGTACTTTTCCCTTTATTATTTTTCTCATAATTAAAAGAAATTTATATCATTTATTTTTTCTGGAAATGTACTTATTTTTGAGGACGGATGAGTTTGAAGTGTTCTGGGAATTTATTCTGTCTTAGAGTAAAGACAAGGCACTTGAAGTTACAGAATGTGTATTTCATTTCACTTTCTTCAACAATTTTTAATTAAAATATTTTTTAATATCTTTTAATATTGGCTTGGTAGACATTCAAGGTAAAGGTATAGCTCAGTAACTATGGTTGTTTGCTAATCACTGAAAGGTTGTGAGATTCAGAACTGAAATTCAAACATTTTTCATGCATTTGAAGAAAGATAATCCAATTTTAGTCCAAAATAAAGCAAAAAAAAATGTTTTTTTTTTATCAAATACTACATATTTTATCAAATACTGCATAAACACAGGAATTACTCATCTAAGGCACAAACTTTTTTGTAATTGACAAGAATTATTTCTTAACCGGTAAGTACTAAAACTTGCATTTATAGTGATCAGAAAAAATGTTGTGCACACTTGGAACTAATACCTCTGTATTTTAAACACTTTTGAGAAACTTTAGATAAAATTTAGATTTTAAGTGACTTTAGATAAATAAAACCTGTCAAATCAATAAATATAAGTGTATCTCTCAATGTGTTAGCAACATATCCAATGTGATTAGGAATGAGGAAGCCAATGAGCAGCCAATGAGGAAGAACAAGCACTGAGGCCACACCCACTTCACTGGTAAGAACAAGCACTGATGCCACACCCACTTCACTGGGAAGAACAAGCACTGAGGCCACACCCACTTCACTGGGAAGAACAAGCACTGACGCCACATCCACTTCACTGGGAAGAACAAGCACTGAGGCCACACCCACTTCACTGGGAAGAACAAGCACTGATGCCACACCCACTTCACTGGGAAGAACAAGCACTGAGGCCACACCCACTTCACTGGGAAGAACAAGCACTGACGCCACATCCACTTCACTGGGAAGAACAAGCACTGACGCCACATCCACTTCACTGGGAAGAACAAGCACTGAGGCCACACCCACTTCACTGGGAAGAACAAGCACTGATGCCACACCCACTTCACTGGGAAGAACAAGCACTGAAGCCACACCCACTTCACTGGGAAGAACAAGCACTGAGGCCACACCCACTTCACTGGGAAGAACAAGCACTGATGCCACACCCACTTCCCTGGTTAGAACAAGCACTGAAGCCACACCCACTTCACTGGGAAGAACAAGCACTGAGGCCACACCCACTTCACTGGGAAGAACAAGCACTGAGGCCACACCCACTTCACTGGGAAGAACAAGCACTGACACCACACCCACTTCACTGGAAAGATCAAGCACTGACGCCACACCCACTTCACTGGAAAGATCAAGCACTGACGCCACACCCACTTCACTGGGAAGATCAAGCACTGAGGCCACACCTACTTCACTGTTAAGAACAAGCACTGAGGCCACACCTACTTCACTGGAAAGATCAAGCACTGAGGCCACACCTACTTCACTGGAAAGATCAAGCACTGAGGCCACACCTACTTCATTGGGAATAACAAGCACTTAGACCAGGCTGCCTTCACTGGGAATAACGAGCACTGAGACCATGCCTCCTTCATTGTAAATTAATAATCACAGAAGCCACGTATCCTTCACTTGAACAGACAAGTACTCATGCGAAACCTCTGTCAGAGAAAACTGCACTGTGCCAATGGAAACTCACATAGCATTTCTTAACATTGATAACACTTCTAATTAATAGTAATAAAGAAGGCCTGGACTGATAAAGAGACCATTCAGCCAGTTCTATACAGCCACATCCTAAATATTGAGGCTGGTGAGTTTTTACATGCAGACGCTGGTCTCAGCTGTGAGAGAAGACCCAAGGTTGAGCCATACAGATAATCCTGCTGCATTTTATTCTGAGAACACACTGCAAGTTGTGTTCATCATTTTGGCCTTTGGTTGCATTCTGCTGGTCACTGGAAGCCCTAGACCATTTCCACAAGGGTGATCAGGCAGGGGCCAATTGGCAAACTTTGCAATATTTTCAATATGAATACTTATTTGTGTTAGAACTAAATAGATAGGATAGAGAAGCTAGTGTAAAACTATTTTGTGAACTTTGATACTACTGCTGTATCAATGTTTACAAGGAGATTAGTTTACAGCTTAAAAAAAAACTTTTTTTTTTTTTAGAGATGCCGTACCATTGTAGCAGATTATGGCTTTATTTCCCAGCCTCGTCATTTTTAGTAAAGCAATTGGCAGTGGTCAAGGATGTGCACAGGTCTTATGGTATATTACGGCAGGTATGGGTAGCCGGAAGAAGGAAATTCCTACTGCCTTACATTACTTCCAGGGTATTTGGGCTATGCTAGTGGCGTGACCTCATGTGGCTGGTTGAGTTGGGTTTTTTATTTGCGCTCTGTTTTCTTAGCAGTCCTTCCTCGTGTGGTTATGAACATGCGAGCTTAATTGCTCTGCACCGATGCCTGAGGCATCTCTCTGGTTAGTAGGTAAGCGGTTTTGTTGTGAATACCTTTGTCCTCTTTCCTCATTTTTGGTTTTGTGGTTGATAAATTTAATTGTTTGATGTTTACTTATTTGTTAAGGTGGCTTGAGTGGCAGTCTCTACAAATTCTCCCTTCTCGTGCTTGGAAGCTGCACATAGGTGCATGACTAGGCATGTGAGTTTTTATTTTATCTAGTGGAAATTTGTGCTATTTGGTAGGAAATTTGGTAGGCTAGGCTGGATGGACTGATGGCGTTGATGTCCTAGTAGGCCGTTCTGCTTTTTTCTTTTTTTTTTCTTCAATTTTTAGCCTTGATTCTCCTAGTTGTTGGGGTCAAGTGTCTTAATTGAGGTGGTTATTTGTTTGTATGTAATCTTTTGTTTTGTTATTCATTTATGTGAGTGTCTTATCTGAGCCTGGTTATTATTTGTTTTTATGTCATCTCTTGTTTTGTGTATGTTCATTTATGTTTATTAACCTTTGTGTGGGGTCAATAAACCCATGTTGGTTGCCCTGAGGGTCATTCTTGTGAGTGTGTGGTTGCATGCATGTGTTTTCTTGTAATTGCAGTGGGTTACTGGGGCAAAGAAGGTGAACTTAGTTGGGAAACTCTCCGCAACCACCATCACTAGAGCATGTAAAAGTCTAAAACAAACAGAAAAAGGCAAAAAGAACATAGGCCTGCAACATCCCCCATGGGCAAAAAGTGAGGCGGTGTTTTTCAGGAGAAAACAAGAAGTGAAGCTGCATCCTCCACAGAAACAGGTATGGAGCAATGTTGCAGGGCAAAAAATAAATAAAACAGCAGGCTGGTGACTTCCTCTGCAGGCAAGTGGTGAGGTGGCATTCACTAAATTCCAGGGGTTTCGTCACCACAACGTAAAGTGATCGTGTTTCTGGAGGTCTTGGAAAAACGCCCTCTTTCAAAAAAAAGAGCAAACCTACGATGGATAATGAAGGATAAAACAGTAATACAGGTATATTTTATATTTTATATCTATTATGCTTCATTATCTTACAGTTAAGCTATTTTCGAAAACAAATAAAACTAGGGTTAAAACTAGGTTAGGGTTAAGGTTAGATTATCAAATAGCCCACGCCTGCCCGATGATGCAATATCTGTTACACTGTTCTAAAATCTCTGGAAATAAGTGCATCCCGGTGTGAGGCGGTGTCCTCAACAGGAAAACAGGAAGTGAGGTGGTGTCCCTGCAGGAACATGTGCGGATCGAAGTCCACCAAAAGAACACTAGAAATTCAGGCAAAGAATATGCATAAATAAATAAATAAATCCCAACAGGCCTGAAAGAGCAGTCCAAAAAAAGTAGCTCGACAGATAGTAGGTGCCAGGTGTAGTTATCATGCTGTGTCTGAGTCTGGCTGAGTCCTTCTGTCAGAAAGGGTGTCTTCTCTGATAAATACAGACCCAAGTGCAAAGATAACATAAAATGGGGTTTATTAGGGTGAAAAAAACAAAAGGCAAGAAACACTAGGAAACCGGGAACATAAAACATTGGAACACAGTAACAACAACAAACCACAGAGACGGAAACCAAAGACAGCAAACAAGAGAGAAGGACTCAGCAAAAAACAGACATAAGACAACTGGTATAAATGAGAACAATCATTGGGAACAAACACAAGGAACATGTGTGCAGAGGCGGGAATGGATTAAGGATAGGGCTGGACAAACACAGGTGATACACGAAACAAAAACAAAAGCACATGGCACAAGACATAAAAACTGCCAGAATGTCCCCCTAGTGTCCAGGTAGGGAATAGTCCCTGACAGGAACCATCTGTGCTGCTGGTCATCATAATATTTTTGCTGGCTATTCCTTCTTCTTTTCATTATCATCAAAAGGTACAGCTAAAATAAAAAAATAAAAAAAACACTACACAGTGCATTCAAGCATGTACACATCCCTGATTAAGCTCCTCAGGAAGAGTGGTTTTGAGGTTTCACAGCAGGCATACTGGTTTCATATGGTACTACGTGAAAGAATGCAAATGTTATCACAATCTGAGCAGATGGGCAAACAGGACGAATGCGGTTCTCTGTTCTGAAGCTGATTACAGTATGTGTCCCCTAGGTTACATCATTTACATAACAGGACTCTGCAGTTTGTGGCATTTAAGCTGTTCAAGGGTCAATTGATGTTATTACGGCGTATGAGTTTTACCCCGTTTTTCTGTAATTGGGGGCCGACTTGTGAAGATAAGGTCTTCTCACTGACAGCGCTTTCTCCACTGAATGTCAATATGCTTAGTGTGCTATAATAACCATTAACTGAGGACACCATGAAAACAAGTGTGTGTGTGACCTTATGCAATATAGTCAGCCATTTGTTAATGTTCACAGACGACTCATGAATCACTCAGAAGGCCTAGTCGCAAAATGAAGCTTTGGCCTTTGTGGGATTTTTCCTGTTAAATAAATCAAATCACTGATTAATCTGTGCCAGGCAGATTTTTTTCTTTATCCCTTAATAAAATCTCGATTAATGAGCCCTCTTGTAGAAATGTAATTTAGTCCAGTAGTATCTCAAACAGACAACAGAACAGAATGTTTTTTTTTTCTTACCAGACAGCTCAAATGAGTGTGGAGAGAGATCCTCTACAGGTTTACATTTACATTTACAGCATTTAGGTTGTCCTTCTTATTAATGGTTTACTCTAAAGCTTTTGAGTTCTCTGATGGTTGAGGACTGGACAAGCAAGAGGCTTTCACTTGATGACCTCGGTTCGTTCCTTTTTATGATGTTGATCCTGCCTGTCAGCATCAGCATGGCCTTGTGCTGGTGACTCAGGTGTGTAAAAGCAGCAGTGTGGCCTTATGGTTTTCATCACTGAGAGCACTAATGGAGGATAAGCACCCAGCTGAGACCTCATGTACATGACATTTCTATGAAAGGGGGTGTGCTTCATACAAAATTGCAGACCATGTGAACTTATATAAATGGTGGCTGGCTCTGAGGATTGTGGAGATTGCAGTGGAGGCATTCAGAACACTTTAGAAATGTCAAATTTCAGTTTAGACATTGATTCGTTTAAGTCTTGACAAGACTTAGATTGTAGAGCTAGACTAAATTGAGATGATTGAGTTGTTCCCATGTTGACTGGAAAGGGCAATTAAATTGAGACTCAACCATAGTTAGCAAGTCAATGACTGTGCTCTCAATTTTCTGACTATGACAAATATGACCATGTGACATTTTTCCAATCGTCAAATGTCCAGTTTCCCACTCTACTCTCAGATTCCTGTTCATCGCTGACAGAAGTGGAACTTCTTGATGTTGTAATCCATGTACCTCATGGTGCAACCTATTGTGTGATATGGGATGCTTTCCTGCTCACCACAATTACTGTATAAAGAGTGATATTTTGAGTTACTGTAGACTTTCTGGCAGCTTAAACCAATCTAGGCAACAAACATTTCAACCCACAGCACTACTTATTGTGTAAGCTGTTGTGTAAGCTCTAGTGGCTGCTGTGCATATAATTCCCAAGAATATTCAACCATCATGTCTACCAGCCACAAACTATGTAAAGTTTAGTCACTGAGATCACATTCTGATGTTTGATGTGAAAATGAACTGAAGCTCCAGACCTGATTAAACCTTGCAGTTAAACTACATGAGTACCTTAGCAACTCATGGCTAGTATTGTGATCTGGAATAAATTATCTCCAGACCATGACACCTATACATGCATTTTAAACATAATCTTTCTGTTGATGGCATTAATATGGAGTTAGTTCTTTCTTTGCTGCTTTAACAACATACCTCCATTCTTTTGGGAATGCTTTCTCTTAGATTCTGAAGTATGACAGTGAGGATTTGTGTCCATTCAACCACAAGAGAATTAGAGAGGCACAGATGACAAGTCAGGTGAGGAAGCCTGGACTGTAGTCAGGTGTTCAGTGGATTTGAGGTCGGGGCTCGGTGCAGGATATTCAAGGACTTCGAAAACCAACCTTGGATTGTGTTCTACTGGAGCTCTCTTTGTGCACACAAGCATTGTTGTGCTGGAACAGCTTTGAGCCCCTTAGTGACAGTGAAGGGAAATCATGATGCTAGATTATATAAAGATATTCTAGGCAATCATGTGCCTCCAACATTATTTTGGGAAGGGCCAGTATGGGGTCATGTTCAGGTTTCCACATGGGTGCATGTGAATATAAGAAAACTACTGATAGTCAGTACAAGGCAATGCTGAGAAACAGAATTTAATGTTACATTTAAAATGTTTTGATGTATGAAGAATAAATACAATCTGCCCCTTTAAACTGGATTTATTATTTAAAAAAATTCCAATTGGTTTGAAAATTGGCTTAAACAGATACATTAGTGGTGTAGAGTCTGCATTATGCAGTATGCAGTATGCGGAGCAGAATATTGCAGTTTGTCTTATGCTGGCAGTAGGAACGCTTGGCTCAGACTACAGTAGGACGACAGCCGCCTGGTCAGATTGTGATGGATAGGGCTGCACATCCTTGGGGTTTGAGCCAACCCCTAATGGATATATTCAAGATGACAGGGGTTAAGTATCTCTCAGCTCCGGTTTTGTGCCTTACTGACACAGCTTCTCTGTAAGAGGATGACCTGTAGCACTCTGCCTCATTGCTGTGCTTTTTGTAAAAGGAATTATAAAAGACAATTACTTGAAAGTACCTAACCTATAGTTAATAGTTAATAGATAATGGTTACAAATAAACTTGCTGATATATATATATATATATATATATATATATATATATATATATATATATATATATATATATATAGTTTAGAGTAGTGTAACCATTTTGTAGTGTTGTAAAAAAGTTTGGAAAACAGTCTATGTTCCACAATGTCTATGTTCCTGCAATGCTTCTTCATGGGGACAGAGATTTATGTATGTAGGCAGAAATTATTTAAAAAAAACAACTATATATACAGGGGGCACGGAGGCTTAGTGGTTAGCACGTTGCCTCACACCTCCAGGGTTGGAGGTTCGATTCCCGCCTCCACCTTGTGTGTGTGGAGTTTGCATGTTCTCCCCGTGCCTCGGGGGTTTCCTCCGGGTACTCCGGTTTCCTCCCCCGGTCCAAAGACATGCATGGTAGGTGGATTGGCATCTCTGGAAAATTGTCCATAGTATGTGATTGCGTGAGTGAATGAGTGTGTGTGCCCTGCGATGGGTTGGCACTCCGTCCAGGGTGTATCCTGCCTTGATGCCCGATGACGCCTGAGATAGGCACAGGCTCCCCGTGACCCGAGGTAGTTCGGATAAGCGGTAGAAAATGAATGAACTATATATACATAACTATAATTCTATATTAATATTCACACTCGTCTTTACTCAGCTATTTTCCATAAAATTGACAGTATCTGAAGTTGTTACATTCATTAAAACAAAATTTCAATTTGAATTAGTGTGGAATAAATACAACATGTACGTGGTTTAGGATTCATTGCTGTATTCAGCTGGATGAGTAAAATGTGCTTCAGATGCACTAAATCTCAAAATAGATTGTACTATAATTCACAGAATGGCATACAGTATGAGGTTATTTGATGTGAATAAAGAACTAAAATCAAACATAGTGCTTAAAAAAAAATACTTCACAGATATTTAAAAGAACAGACCGGTTGAAAACCTGAGGCATTTTTTAAAACAATATTAGTAACTGTTCTAACATGTAAGGCATTTCAGCGTTTCTTGACATTTAATGTCATTTTCCATGAAACAAGTCTTCCACAAGCGTACAGATATTAAATGATTCAGTCTTCTTTCGACTCAAGGACTCTCTTTTTATTCTTCAATAAGTAATCAAAGCAGGAAAGAAACAGAAACTCACTCTCTACTATTTCTCTTTGTCTCTTTTCACTGTCCTTTCTTCTGTACCCTAGCCTCCCTCTTTCACCTCTCTCTCCCTCCCCTCACAATTCTCTCCCTCATTTAGTCTCTCACTCTTTCTTTCTCTCTCTCCATCATTCCAACTGCATTACATTGTTGTTCTAACACCAATATTTTTCCACTCGCTCTATTAAAGTTTCTCTCTAGTTTACTCTGTCAATTGTATTTCGGTTCAAATCAGATAACATTATTGATATAAATGGGTGTAATCGATTGTTCCTATAGAATATATATGAGTCATAGAAAAGAAGGATGTAAACAAACAACCAAATCTGTGAACAATCAAGAACAATATCTATGTATACCTATATATATATATATATATATATATATATATATATATATATATATATATATATATATATATATATATATATATAAAACCATGAAAAACTATCATTAGTAGTAACTTGAACAGGTGTGAGTAATCATTTAGGACATTTGACATGCTGGAGGTTGATGGGTAATGTAATTCAAAACTGTTGATACGTGATATACCGTATCTGATGTCATGCAAAAAGAATTAGTGACATAATTTTGTGATACAGTGATGTAAACAGGATAGTGTTAACAATGTGGGTATTTTCCAATAGTACCACAGCCCAAACAGCCAAAGTCTATTTTCATTAAATTAAATTCAATTCAATTAAAGCAAGCTATCAATAATAACTAATACAATCAACAAGTAGATCTTGAAGTTTACAGTTTTATTGGGGATATTTCCACTGTAGTAATTGTGTAAAGTGTTTGTTAATAATTCTTGTTAATAATTTATTTGCCCAAAAACTTAAAGTATTTGCACATTTCAAACAATAAAAAAGATGGAAGAAATAGGATTTTAGACTTAACGTTGATATGACACTGTTTGGATCATTGTAATTGGAAAGATAATTCTAGATAAATCTATTGTTCTTAAGATGTTGCGTTTACAGGAATCTCAGTTGGATGCACAGACCTCAGAGTGAACACACATTTTTCTTCTATGGACACTCAGGGGTTTCTCTCTCTCTCTCTCTGCTATTTTCAATGGGGAGACTAGGTCTGTACCTGGTAAAGATCTGTCTCTGCTTTGTGTCTCTGACAGTAAGGATACTCACTCTGTATTTAGGGCCTGATAGCTCTCTAATTTACTCTGCCTTGTAGTCTCACAGTACCAGTGTTTCTGATAGTGAGGTCTTTCTGTGATAAGTGGGCTGATGTGTGTACTGGGTTGTAGAACAGCACTGGTCTGAGAGTGATCTGTGCTCGTGCTTGTTACAGGACTACTGAACCTCAGGACCTGCTGATTAAGTGCGTTTCATTACCATAATTACTATGAACAAGCACTTTGACACTCCTTTGTACTATGGTGAGAATGGAAGGCCTGACTTGAAGAATTGAAGAATAAGACAAATGGTTAAACTCTATTAACTTTATGATTAAAAGCTATGAAAAAGCTTTTTAACTGAAACAGGTGTAATTTTTCAGAGAAGATTTTGTGACTATGTGTGATTAAGTTTCGCCTTGATGATGCGTGGGCAATGTAAAACCTTCAGGGAGCCATAAATAGATAAAGTGTTCAGAAGTTGTTGAAAACTGTACCACAGCACTGTTGAAGTCTCAAATCTGAATGGTCAAAAGGTGTTGATTAATGAATTTCTTCATGACATCATATTTTTTTTTCTTTTCATTTCAAGAGGGAAAAAAAATAAAGCTGATGTGGGAACTGCTGTTTAGAGCTTCAGACAAAAAACTAAATTCCTGTATTGATGAATAAGTCTTCAGTTGCAAGCTACAATTTGGATGTAATCCCAATTAAATCTAATTCAGTTCTAGGTTATAACACTACACAATGTAAAGAAGTGCAGAGGGGTGAATAAGTATGAAACACAGAATGTGAGAAACCCATAATTTATGGGTGGTGGTTGGACGAAGCCCTTCTATACGATTTAGTACATAAAACTTATTCTGAAAAAAAAAATAAAAAATGCTTCAGTTGTACTTTAATACATATTCTTTTGTTTGGCAATGTTTTTGATTTGACAGTTTTTTGCGCTCAATGTCAGCACATTTTTAATTATTCTTTTTGTTCTTTGTTGTTTTTGTTGGTAGTCAGCCATAATTGCTGCTTCTTTTTTTTTAAGCCGCTGTTGATTTCATTGTCCAAGCTCAATATTAGTCATAATCACCAGGTTAGGCAGTAATGCAAATGAGTTTCATGTGTGGATAATTTTGTTGTTGTTTGTGTTTTTAGGAATATCTAGCACATGAGCATCTCTCTCTCTCTCTCTCTCTCTCTCTCTCTCTCTCTCTCTCTCTCTCTCTCTTTTGCTCTCTCTGTGTTTTTGTAGGTTTGAAGTCCATGTCAAGTTGCCAGTAGTCTGACAGAACGGTTAAGTGCCTGAGAGTGAACATACTGATGAAGGTGTGTGTTATGTCATTGATTTATTTTGAACTCTATATAAATCTCCTTAAAGAGTCAGCAATCGTGTTGTTGTTAAGCATGCAAAGCTTGGGTCCAAAATCAAACAATTTTTTGACAAACACTGCTCAGGACCTCCAACTCTAAGTCTTCATTAAGCTAAACATTTGATAGAATTCCATTTAAATCCAATTCAGTTCCAGGACTGAAACTGCACAATGCAGAGAAGAGCAAAGTGGTGAATACTTCTGAAACACTGTGTGTGGGGAAACCCATAATTTATAGGTGGGAGGTGGATGAATTGTAGTCTGTTTTGTTGGTGATATACAGTAGGTGAAGTTCATCCGATCTGTCCAATGAGAATGTATATTTCACATAAATGCTGATAAATGAACATATTAAAGAGGTAGGATTAATGTTTTATGGTCTACTAAACTATATTTTCCCATAACACTGGGGCCAATTACCTAAAATGAGATTGACACTCCTACACTAGTTCTTTCCTACTTTTGTTTTTTGAGATTGTATTTGAGAATAGCTGTAAGCTTCAGTATTGCCCAAATACATCACAGACGAGTTCAGTTTCTGATTGAAGCTGAAGTCTACAGTCAGCAGCCCTGTAGGACTGGTAGTGGCAAATTTCAGAAGCTTGTCTTGATACTGTTCATCATAATAATGAGTGTAGGCAGCACAGTGGTATATGTCTGTCAATGATATGCCATTTTTGCTAAGCCAGCAGTGGAATTTTTCTGCTCTGATTGAACAAATGAAATGTGGTTGGCAAGGTGTCCTCTATATCACATCAGGATTTCTTCAGTATCTCAGCCACAGTGGAATGGATTTAATTGGAGTCAGGGCACAATAATCCTAAAGCTGAAACAGTAAATGGGTGACACCTCAACACTGGGTACTGATAAGAATGAAGATGTTAATGCCAGGATGCTTAGGGATAGAAAATCAATAAGTTTCAGATGTATATAATATGAACACAACATGGGATTAATTAATCAAGTCCACACAAGGAAACATGTTAAGCCTGACATGTCAGGTGTCTAAAAAATCTACACAATGTGTAGTTCATGCCACATTGCTGTTAAAGTTTCATCCCATACCTTGACACGTACAGTATAAGACTATAGAGTATATATTTGAGAAATAATCCATTATAACAATCCAAATATCTCCAGAAAACA
This sequence comes from Tachysurus vachellii, assembly GCF_030014155.1. NCBI lineage: Eukaryota > Metazoa > Chordata > Actinopteri > Siluriformes > Bagridae > Tachysurus > Tachysurus vachellii. Next base: position 16,434,818 of record NC_083474.1, read on the forward strand.
TCAGTCCTGAAAATAATGGAGCGTAAAGGAAAAAATATGCTTGGTTTGACAAAAGAAAAGAATATTGTAGTTTCTAATCAGACACCTGCCACCAGTGGTGCTCATAGTAGAGATACAGTGGTCCACGATGTATATCCAGGTGGTCAATAATTATTTTAGATGTGGTGGTAGAAATAGGAGAGAAGCCTTAATGCAAAGTGAAAATCTTTCTTCACATATTCAAACTTTGTATTTTGGGATCAAAGCACAGGGTCCGCCATGACACAGCACCCTTGGAGCAGTAAGGGTTAAGGGCCATGCTCAAGGGCTTAACAGTGGCAGCCTGGCAGTGCTGCGGCTTGAACCCCAATCTTCTAATCAGCAACCCAGAGCCTTAATTATTTAAGCCACCACTGCGCCAGGCACATTGCATCAAATCACTATAAAACTTGTATTTATTAATGAGGTTTTATAGTTATTAGAGGTGCTGTGATGGCACAAATGGTAACAGTGCCACCTCTAAGACATAGATACTGTATGTTCCAGGATTCACTTTGTCACTGACTAGGGTGGAGTGGGATGAAGTGATTACTGAAGATGAAATCTCAAATCTCAAATACTCTAATAAATAAAATATGTGCTGAGAGATCTGTGGAAATGTCCTTTGACCAATACGCTCTAGTTGTAAAATGTTTAAGAAAAACACTTGTGTATCATGTTTAAAACTCCCACCAGCAACATAGCTCTTGATACACTTGTTCCAACACCACCCATCATTTACAATGCATGTTCTGCGAATGTTTCACCTAAATAATACCCGGTCTTGCTGTGTTTTTGTTTTCTTCCATTAACACACAGGTTAGAGATGGGTGACAAGTCATGCAGAAATCAGACAGGAATTGTTGTTGATGGTATGGACTGGCTCCGGCTTACACCACAGCACTGAGACTTTGTGCAACACCTTTACTTTTACATGGGGTTTGGAAAGACTTCGCCAAAATTCATGTAAACAACTCACCAGAACAGATAAATAATCAAAACAACACCAACCCCCCTCATACCGCACCTGCAGCTCATGATGAGCCCCTGTTTCAGGTGCAGCTTGCCCACCAGCTGTGCCCTTAACAATCTCTCCTCTCTCTTCTGAAATAGAAGTATAAGGCTTCATAGTCACTATTTGTTTTTTGTTTTTTTAAAGGAATCACATCCTCCCCCGGTTTGCTCCCACGGATAAAATAGCAAGCCGTTTTTTCCTCTATAGAGGGAGGTAAACTATGGTAATATCAATATCATTTCTCTCATAGCTACCCCAGTGGAGCAAGATGAGTACAGGTGTTCCTGTCACCGCCATTCTCTGTCTTTACTCTGAGCTCTCGAACTGACCTGCTGTTTTGGTGCAGTGCTGTACACACACACCAGGGAACGGCTGGAGTTTTGACACTGATGTGATTCTGTTGGTGGGGGATCTAGATCGGTCTCTCTTTAAAGGGAAACTCGACAATGAAACACATTCGATACACTTACATTAAAATATCGGTGATGTGTTTAGTTACTTTGGTGCTGCTTTGTGGATTGGTGTTTTATTTTCAGTTTCTGGTGTGTAAATGGATCCTCTGATGTAGGTGCACTGTGATATCACATTTCTGTTGCAGTTACAATGGCATTTAAGAGGTGGATTTTAATGAAGTCAAATGGTCAAGATTTCACCAGTAGCTCCAATAAAAATTAGGAAAAGAAGAAAGAGCTTCTTTTCTCACGCAACATTTAATGTAATATTCATGAGAATTCAAACATGAGGTAGTGAAGACAATAAACCCAGTTCAACCAAGTTATAGCAGAGACTCAGCTTGTTACATTGCTTTTGCATTTACAGCATTTGGCAGACACCATTATCCAGAACAGGATAACATTTTATCTCATTTTATACAGCTGAGCAATTGAGAGTTAAGCCTTTGTATTTAACCCCTTTTTTACCAGTACACTTGCATTCAATTTCTCTGCCCGAATGGAAGTTGACTTAATGGGACATTTTCACTTGGTATAAACAAATAAATTATTTTATCGCTGGAAGTCTGATATAAAATTAGTCAGGACAATGTCGGGTTTTAGTGTGAGACGTTTTTTTCTCTGTTGGGATAAACTTACACGCAATTGTAGCAGTTAAAAATAACACCTTCAAATTTTGAAGTTGAACAAGTATGAACAAGCACTTGGGCCACTTCAGGCAGAAGAAATGGATTTGATATCAACATTTACTTTGAAGATATAGAAATTTGTGCACAGAAAAAAAACATTTTTTTTTTGTTTGTTTTTTGAAAATATTCTGTGAAAATTTGATCTCTAGAAGGCCAGGAAAAAAATAGAAATACTCATAAGAAGCTATACATTCCTAAAGGCCTGAAGATCTACTTTTATATGAACCATCAATCAACAAAGTAGACTGTGACATGACAAAAAAAATTCAGTAATGCAGATGGGCACAACAAAAGAGGCACAGTTTTGTTTATGGACCTCTTGTAAAGAATTAAAGAGATTGAACATGAAATTCATTTTAGACGGATATGAAAGCTCATCCATACAGAACAGCAGCTAACTTTGCTCTGTATACTGTTAAAGTTATTTTCTCACATGGGTTCTCTTACCACTACTATGCTGATGACACTCAACTCTTCTTCCCGCCCTCAGATTCCACAGCTTCTGTGCGGATCTCATCATGTCTGGCGGACATTTCATCGTAGATGACGGCTCATCAGTTGAAACTCAATCATAGTGAAAATGAACTGCTGATCATCCCAGGTGATTCATTCCCAGATCAGGATCTTGCAATATCCCTGCACAACGATCTGATCGCCCCTTTGGTCACAGCTCACAACCTTGGGGTAACCATGGATAAACAAATGTCCTTTTCCTCACATGTTGCTAATGTGACACGATCATGTTGCTTCCTTCTCTACAACATCAGAATCATTCATTTTTGTTCACACAGGATCTCAGGCACTTGAGATGCCTGATTTTGAATCATTTGCAGAGGCAAATGATTCAAAATGCAGCTGCATGGCTTGTTTTCAACCTGCCTAAGTCCTCACATATCACCCCGCTGCTGCGATCCCTCCAGTGGCTTCCAGAAGCTGCATGCATCAGATTCAAAATACAGATGCTTGCCTACAAAGCCAAAAATGGACCAACTGCAACCTACCTCAAAATACCGATCACTCCTCGCACTGCACCTTGTTCCCTCAGATCTACCAGCACTGCTCAACTGGTCCCACCGTAGGTATACAGACTCTTTCATAAATATTCATTTCTGTTCTGGCACCGAGGTGGTGGAATGAACTTCCCCTAGATGTCCGAACAGCACTGGCTGAAGTCCTGAAACACTTGATCCAGCACTTTTTTATGTGTGTATTTAAAATAAAAGCCCTGAACAGAGTTTTAGGTTGATGGTATCTGTAATGGTAAGTCTGTAACCTAGTGAACCAGTGTTAATGTATTCATCGATAGAGACTTTAAAGCATTTTTGTACGTTGCTCTGGATAAGGGTGTCTGCCAAATGCCGTAAATGTCAATGTAAATGTAAATGGCCAGTGTGTTAATCTGCTGTGTGACACTGTATTAGCATCAATTTGAAAGAAAATATGTGGTGGATGGATTTGTGTGTGCCAGAGGAAGCATGGAGCCCTCTAAGGAGTTAGCTGTCAGTCAATATGAAACTTGTCAGAATCGGTGATGACTCCATTCAGAGAAAGTTGGGCTAAAATCCAAAATATTTCCTGAGGCTTTCTTTTATATCCCTAGATCTAGACACGTCCTCTGCCTATATTTAAAACACACTGGGCTAGGTCGTTATTGCGGTGCAATTCAATAAAGGAAGTGCATGCTCTATGCAAAGACAAATACAGCTTCATCTAAGGCATGAGTGGAAAGGAAGAAACTTGCACAGAAGAAAGACATCCATCCAATAATGCACCCAGAATACCCAAAATGCATTTCCACAATAAGCCTTTAATATCTGCAGAGACCAGGTATATGGTGCAGTGTGTAAGTGATAGGACCTTGACAGCGCTTCATCTCCGTACTGCAGCATATTGGATTTGAAATGTAACCAGCCCTGTTTAATGCACAGAAAAGGAAGCGCTGAGAATGATTCAGCCCCTGTAAATTACTTAACTTATGGTCAGGAGTGGACCTATTCCAGGGACTGACAAATTGTACATAGCAACAGATGAGCTTCAGTCTGTAAGTATACACCTACAGAGTGTTCCTATGTACAGTGGTAAAAGTGCATTTATCTCCAGGAAGGTGTAAAATGGTGAGAGGGCAAGTTGCTACATGCTGAAGAAATATAGTAGGTGGCTTAAGGCACAGTTTCCGTGAGGAGCTACTGCTTTAGTAAATTGAACTTTAATGCCAGACCTATTACAAGCTCATTTTCTGGACACATCAGTCACATTTTCCGCTCCTCATGTACATACAGAGAAAACACATTCCGTTTGTGATACAATATAGAGACAACTTTGTAGTTAAAACTTTATGTTAAGAAGTGCTTTTTTTTTGTTTCATAGCCTAAACCTACACCTAAATTTCTGTCCAGAATTTGTCACCTATCCTACTGAAGCATATGATGTTAAATAGATGATAATGTTGTATTTTGTTTGTTTTGTTTTTTAAAAAAATCAGGAATATTTGTGCAGGAACAAATTACATCACAAAACAGAGGGATGTTTTATTTATTTCATGAATTATGAATATTTATGACTCACAATAGTATTTGGTTATCATACTGTATATACAAAATATTATATTAAGCCAATAAATTTCATTTTATAAATTCCATAAATTCCAGTTTTTTTGTCTTTGATCTTGTGTAAGCTGAATCTCTCATCTCCCATGTTATAATGCCGATCATTACAGCAATATAAAAATGTCTTCATTTATAGCATCATATTCACACATATGTCAAGATGTAAGTCTGTCAAATATGTCCATCACAATTCAAAGTCCATCACAGTCCATCACTATCCCAAAAAAAAACCCAATATTGCATTTAATTTAAAGTAATTGAAGCAAAGTGAAAATAATATAAACACATATTTAAAATAGAATTTATAACATCTAAGAAAAAGTGCCATCACTGTTTCTTAATGGGTAATTTTCCTTCACCTAATGTTCTGAAGTTTCTAATTATTCTAAAGATAGTTTATTGGCATTGAGTATATGTACTGTAGGTCCATGAGCTGAGACACAAGCATCTCCAGATGCTATTACCATGGTTATAGACCAGTTTTATCTCCAGTCCTCTTATCACACATGATATCTTTTGCTTATCATGGAGCAGATTTGTGTTTAAAAATAAGGTTATAATTGCTGCTTCACAGATTTAAATTATCCTGAACTTTATAGCTCAAAAATATTCTATGCTGTAAGTGACTCAATGCAGTTAACATTGAGTGATGGATAGATGCCAGTAGGTGGTTTTCTTACTTTCTTCAGTGATATCGAGAGTTTAATTGTCAGAGATGATGAAGGTAAAAAGAGTTTGTTTGAAAAACTTCTGCTGAAGGTGACGGTGTGAAGATATTTTTGAGAGCAGCTCTTCATAATGAGCCATATTTTTTCCATGGTACTATTTAACAAAGTAATTATCACATATTCTTTTTTCAATGACAACTGTTGTGATGCTGCCATAGAAACAAGGCTGAGAAAGTTAAACTTAGAAACGCATAACTACATAAACTATTAGCACGCTTTTAGCGCCGTGCGTGCTCAAACGAGAACGTGCCAAAGCTGCTGTGGCCACAAATTAATCCTCTTCAAAGACGGGCCAAAGATCTCGAATTGTGGGCGTCAGGAAGCAGGAGCTGTGTTTCACTAAGCTGAATCTGTGGACTCCAACAATTTTCTGACGACTTGAATGGGAGGAGGCAGAAAAGGAAAATCACAGTAATTGCATGCAGAGTGTTGACAGAGGCTTTTACTGTACCGCAGCACAAAGTGAAGCACATGAACCTCGACAGTGCGGAACTTTCAGACCTACCCGAAGTTGCACAAGACCCACTTAAAATAATCTTTAGAAAAATTAACAATAAAGTTTAAGCTTGCAAAACCTTAACTGTGAGTAGAACCTAATTTCTACAAACATTACTTTTTTTTTGTTTTTATTCAACCAGAAACTAATCAATGGAAATCGATGTGTTTGAATCAGAAGAATTTTTTATAGCCCATTTAGTTCTATATTCAACTGTTCTGATTGAATATTTAAGAAAATGACATCACTTAACCATCAGATAAAAAAACCTCCCACACAAAACTGTGCCATTTCAACATTCCTCTGGCTTCCTTTTATTCCTTTTTTATTTATTAAATCCTACTTCTATACAGCCAGGTCTTTTCTGCATGATGTTGAGATATCATACTGTGCTTTGATTCGTCTCTATAACACAGAACATCTAATGCAATAATATCAAGGTTTATCATAATTATTCGCCTTCAGTAAGCAGTTTGGTGCCATTCGATTGCAGGACACCATGCAAATGTACAACAGGGGCAGATTAGAATAACCAATCAACCTACCTGCATGTTTTTGTAAGGAACCTTAAGGAAACCCACATTGTCATTTCAAGACTAAACTACTGCCACCTACTCAGGTTTGCCTCTGAACCCCATTCAACCTCTGCAGCTGATCCTGAATGCAGTGGCATGATTTGTTTTCAACCTTCTTCTTTCAAGGTTCTCCCACACCATCCCTTATTGCTATGCTCTCTCCTGCAGCTGCCTGCATCAGATTTAAACCACTGGTGCTTTCCATCAAAGCCAAAAACCCGACGAGCTCTACCTTAGCTCAAAGCACTTCTAGCTCTGCTTGACTCGTCCCACCATCTTTCTTGCTACACGGAAGACATGCATCAAGACTCTTCTCTGTTCTGGCACCTAAATAGTGGAATAAACTTACCCTAGATATCTGTAGAGTTAAATCAGTCTTCAAATGACATCCCAAGACTGGAATACTTAAATTAACACTTAAAAAAAAGGTTGTCTGTGTCATTATTACTTCCTAAAGAGTTTTTAGACTGATGGTATTCTTAGTCAGTGACCTAATGATCCAGCAGCAGGATGTACTCACTGATTGAGACTAAGCACTGCTTGAATTTCCTCTGGATAATCAGATTCCTCAGATCATCCATCAGATCATCCATGACGCTATTGCACTGCTATAAATCAGTAATATCTATTTGGATTACGTCTAAATATAATATAAGGATTGCATTAGAAATTGAGTCGCATGATCTGATACATAGACGTGAAGTAAAAGAGACACCTTGCATCATATTTCTCGTTGTTCTGGTAATCTGTCCAGCAGTCATGAAGGTTTCTCCTTACTCAAGAGCCCAGCAGAGACAGCTTGGTGGACCTGAGAATCGAGCTCACAACCTTCCAAGCAGTAGTCCATCATGTTATCCATTAAGCTACGACATCCTCTAGATCAAATCTGATTCCTATCAGTTTTTATAAGAATGTTTGATAAATGTAGATAAATATAACTTATTAATAACAGTGGATTTTTCTTAATGCAAAACTGTAGACCTTCAATATAATTTTTAATAATATTATAAATACATTCTTAATATTATATATTAAAATGAATACACATTACATTTATTTAAATATTACTGTTCTTATTTCTTTCATACATATGTGCTACTTCTTTATTCTGTTCCTGTAAAATGATTGTTTTTTTTTTTTAGATCTACTGTACAGCTTAAGAAAATATGCTGTTTTTTTTTTTAATATATAACTGGTGTCTATAGGTTGTTAGATCCTGCTTGATCTCATTATGTGTCAGGTTTCAGGTGGAGACGGTGTGTCTGTCTCCTCTTGTGTGATAGTGATGAATGGGACGTGGCGTAGCTTTCGCTTTTCTGCCAACCCGAGCAGCTGGACGATGACACCTGGGGTGAGTGCGATGAGCAGCTCGTCTGTCTCTGAAGCTGATTACATCACTCGTGTTCTCGGCTCCTTACTAAATGACCCCGCAGGTGAGATCATGCCAACAGTCTGATGGGTTTTTGTGCTTTGGAGAGTCAACACATGCCTTTGGGGAAGAATGTGCTTTATTGTAAGAATGCACCAGGAAAATAATGTTTTCCTTAAATAAATATATCTTTATATTTTTTCATTTAATGCTTTTTCCCCAGTTAGTCGCTATGTGGAATGATTGCAGTATGCCTTAAGATAAGATAAAGTAAGATAAGATAAGCTTTGGTAATCTCTTAAGGAAAATTCATTTTCAGGATAGCAGTGTGTGTAGTGAATGTGAGGCACCATAAGAAAGTAAAAAAAAAAAACAAGAAAAAAATATATACAAAGAAGAAATTATGCTGTATTAATATGTTTATTAAAGAAAATATTTTTCATAATATAACTGATTTAATGATTGACATATAATGACATTTAATGATGATTACATTGATTACATTGATGATGACATTGATGTTAATTAACAAAATATGAAATTAATGGATATCGATTTTTTTCTAAAAACATCATTAGTATTATTTTCTTTCCAGAACAACCTGCAGTTTGCAGGAAAATGTAGTATGACTCATTGAAAGAGATCGTAAAGATGTTTTTTTTTATCCAAACAGGGACAAGAATGTCAAGTGCTTTTTGTTGTTGTTGTTATTGTTGTTATACTGTAAATATGACACTCGAGGACTTTTACATGTCTACGTCCAAAAATCTACAACCATTTTCTATATGTTACTATTTTCTTCTATAATTGTGAAAAAAAAAAAGCTTTTATTCTGAAGCACACCTTCACACCTCTGCAAACGTCACTCGTGTTTGTGATTGAGAATGGTGATGGATTTTACGTCGACAACGCCGCTGAATAACAAGAGGTCTGATTGCTTCAGAGACTGAATAACAAGTCTCATTTTGTAGGTGTAGGGCTTGGTCAATTACACACATTGTGACATGTCTTTATTGCTTCAAGTTATTTATTCGGAGCGTGTAGCTGCTGGAAGGAAATTTGCCATTAAAGTGGTTGTTTAGCTGTCTCACAATTACCAATGTTTACTACAACGTCATTCAACCTTTTTTTTAATGGTAGTCATGTAGAGAAGCGTGGAAAAGCACACATATAGTTTGCACACACTATATATTAATAACAAATTCTCTTAATAAGGGTTTCTGTATGATAAAATTAACAAAAACATTCAGATATGTTGTTAATGTACTAATAAGTTATCCTTTCCAAAATGTGGTATTTTCTCCTGTCTATTTGTCCACTGGTTGTATTTATAACTGTTAGAAACAATACCTTTGTGATATCCTCTGAGAAGCTTTTCAGTTCTCTCACCTGTAATAATCACAACAAACACTGTCCATGTTAACACGTTCACTAGTTTTACAAGATGACCAAAAACATTGCACCTATTTTGGGGTTCCATTTAACTTACTTTTATGGCATTTGGTAAACGAGTAAGGCACAGCGTGTCTTACATTTTTTATACAACTGAGCAATAGAGGTTTAAGGGCCTTGCTCAAGGGCCCATTAGTGGACACTTGGTAGACCTGGGATGTGAGCAGCAGGGCAATGCCTTAACTGCTAAAATAACGTGCAGCTAAAGTGCAGCACTGAATTTCTTTGTCACTTCACAGTCCACGGTGTTGATTAATTTCTCATATGAAAGTAGACACTCAGGACTTTATGAATTGGTAGCTGTAGTTTTTCATTATATTTCTGTTCACCTAGACTACTAGGAGCAATATTTCATAGAAAAGTTACATAAGAATAAAAACGGTTATTTTATTTATTTATTTTTCACACTAATATTCCTATCTTCAAAGTCAATGGTGATATCAAACCCATTTCCACTCTCTGAGATGAACTTCATAAGTTCTTATTTAAAATTTAAAGACGTTATCTTCAACCATTAAAATTGTAAGGTCATCCCAACAGAGGTAAAACAAAAACATCTGCGTCCTTACTTGTTTTATATCAGGATTATGGCGATAAAACAGTTCATTTGTTTATGATGAAAATGCCAGATAAGTCGACTTCCATTACAAAATGGAAAACCAGTGTACTGGTGAAAAGGGTTAACAGCTTGGCTGATCATTATTAATTATTCACTGCATATCTGTTACAACTCTGCTAGAAAACACTACATTTCCCCACTTTGTGAATTTTTAACCATTGAGTATTTTTAACCAAACTATTGCCATCGTGAATTTGTGCTGTTGCCATGAAATGATGCTGCATCTGCTTCTGATTCAGTCTTTTAGGTGAAAATGTGCAGAAAGTTTGTAGATTTCACACAGTCAAAGGCACAGGCACCATGCTGGTGTTAAAGAGAAACATCTGCTACTTCATCTGGAGCATCTGAGACGGGTCAAGATACTTACAAAGCACAAAACACAAAAATACAACATGGAATTTATTTATTCTGAGCCTTATTCAGAGTTGAGTTAAGTGTGTGTGTTAAGTGAGGAGTTAATTCTGGCAGCGGTAAACAGTCCTCTGGTGTAATTACGGATTTCGTGCTTCTCGGAAATTTCCATTCACAGGGCAGGGATTGCCTGAAACGTGTATCGGTCATACACGTTTTTCTTGCTTCGGGTTTAAACGAGAAGCCATATAACCCCAGTACTATCTAACGATCTAACGATTCATATGTAATGCTGAAACAATACTGAGGCTGTAAATATACTAAGAAAAACCTATGGAATGGCATTTAAGGACAATATATCTGTTAATAGATGATGATAAACATTTCTTTAGATACAGAATAAAGTATCAAAAAAATTACACAAAAAAAGAGTCACTTTCCAGTGTGATGAGTGATGATCGTTTTCAATCACACTGAATCACAAGTTTGAAATTCAGTAGCGTTTAATCTCCAGTCTAATTATTCTTTCTGTGTCATTTGTAAATCCTTTCTGCATTTGTATCGGGTGTTTTGTATTGTAAATTTGTAGCTTGCTGATTTTTTTTATTTTTAGATCAATTATATCAGTGTTACAGAAACCTGTATTGTGTAATGATTTACAAATTATATATCAATCCAAGGGGGGCACGGTGGCTTAGTGGTTAGCACGTTCGCCTCACACCTCCAGGGTTGAGGGTTCGATTCCCGCCTCCGCCTTGTGTGTGTGGAGTTTGCATGTTCTCCCCGTGCCGTGGGGGTTTCCTCCGGGTACTCCGGTTTCCTCCCCCGGTCCAAAGACATGCATGGTAGGTTGATTGGCATCTCTGGAAAATTGTCCGTAGTGTGTGAGTGCGTGAGTGAATGAGAGTGTGTGTGTGCCCTGCGATGGGTTGGCACTCTGTCCAGGGTGTATCCTGCCCTGATGCCCGATGACGCCTGAGATAGGCACAGGCTCCCCGTGACCCGAGGTAGTTCGGATAAGCGGTAGAAAATGAATGAATATCAGTCTAAAAGCAGAGGCTTGTGAAAAAAGATTGCAATTGGTATTATAAATCCAGACCAAACTCCTGACATGTACAGTATATCCTGTTATGGTGCTGGATTTCTACACTTATTGGTCAGCGCAATGACACATGCACTCATTGTTACAGCCACATCAGGTTCCTGTAGCAGCAGCATCGAGCTATTGACAATCCCATCTTTAATGGGCAGGAATCAAAGTGCTCAGTCTTATGAAGTTTCTGTTTCTGCTTCCTTATTAAACGTGGTTACTCAAAAGTGTTCACTCAATGGCTCTGAGTGTACACAGATGAGCAGACCCCTTCCCTGGTCTTAAGAATTCGATCTTCTCTCTCGCACTTGGTTATTTGACAGTCTTGTTTTTTGGTGTATAGGATGATGAATAATGTAACGATTTGAAGAGGGACATTCAGGTTCATTTAGCAATGTTTACAGATGATTGCGCGGCAGCGATTCGGAAGTCTGAATGCAAATGCGGCATCTCACACTGAAAGGTGAGTTGCTCAGTCAACCAAGCATGAATTGTTTCCCTGTGATTCTTGTCTAACTGCTACATTTTTCTCCTCCGTGTTTCATACTTTTCCACCACATAGGTTTGTTGCCCTGAGCTGTAACCTGATTCAGTATAACACTCCACATATCCTTTTAGCACAAACAAAAATACTGTTAGTGCTGTAATTCAGTTAAATGTATTTATTTTAAGAACATGTATGCTAGGAAATATGTGGTATGTATGAATGTATTTTTTAACCAAACACAATATTCTATAAAGCTTATATTTGGACATGGTCAAAAGCGATATTTCTAAACTTTAGCTTTTTTTAAATCATGTACACAATATTATACATGAACACTATTTTATGTCAGGGATTAAAAAAATCATGACATGTTACAGGAAAATAAAAACTGTGGTGTGGTTTATTTTTGTGTTTTTTAATGAAACTAGAACGTCTCAATTTGTCAAACACCTACTTTTTTTTGTTAAAAAATCAAAATAATGGTGTAACACAATGCTATCTTTGTTGTATCAAAATATTTGTATTATATTTGCAAAATATTTTTATTATTATTATTATTATTTATTTATTTATTTATTTATTTATTTGGAATTATTATTATTATGTTTGAATCCTGTCTCTATGCCCTCAGAAACACTAGGGTGTTAACATCATTCATTCATTCATTCATTCATTTTCTACCGCTTATCCGAACTACCTCGGGTCACGGGGAGCCTGTGCCTATCTCAGGCGTCATTGGGCATCAAGGCAGGATACACCCTGGACGGAGTGCCAACCCATCGCAGGGCACACACACACTCTCATTCACTCACGCAATCACACACTACGGACAATTTTCCAGAGATGCCAATCAACCTACCATGCATGTCTTTGGACCAGGGGAGGAAACCGGAGTACCCGGAGGAAACCCCCACGGCACGGGGAGAACATGGAAACTCCACACACACAAGGCGGAGGCGGGAATCGAACCCCCAACCCTGGAGGTGTGAGGCGAACATGCTGGTCTTAACATCATTTTTCAGATAATGAATAAAGCAGATGAAGAAATGCCAACACTGTCAATCTGGACAGGGTCAACCACAGCTACATCATTCAAGGTAAGAAAGTAAGGAAGTAAGAAAGGAAGTAAGGATGATATTAAAGAAGTTAGTTTATAGAGCACATTCAAATGCAGCTTACACTGACCAAAGTGTTGTAGAAAACACATAATAGAATTACAACACTTACTAAAATAGCATTATCCAGCTCTCACACTTTTATTCATTTTGTTTGTACTAGCGTATTTTAAATTGCCCTGAACAGCCAGTTACAAAAGATGAAAAAATGGAATCTGCAATTTCATTACCACACACAATGTCATATGTGCATACAGTATTAATCAACATGGTCGTTTTTACTGCAGGCTTCATGTCTGACTCGTGCCTATGTGCAAATTAAAACCTTCTTAGAAAAAGAAAAAGAAAAAGCAACTGATTAGGGATAAATAAAAAGAAATATTTTTAACTGTCGTATTTATTTCAATTTTTTTATTACTGTAAAGCTGCTTTGTTTATGACAGTGTCCATTATTAAAAAGGCTATACAAATAAAATGAAATTAAATATAATTATTTATTGACATTTTATCGTCTGTCCCTTGTGGTGCACACCACTGGCTTTAACGCTTGGAAGAGAATTACATCGAACAAAAAGAAACACATCCTTTCACATTTTCTAAAAGTTGAAATGATTTCAGTGATTCAAATCAAGCTACGGATTTAAATAATAAAAAATATTTATTCACAGTGAGTGTTGGCTGTCTTTATTTAGTGATGTAGTTGATGATGAATCAGCTCTAATAGGTCGAAAACAGTGAAGGTCTCTAATAATAGGTGGACTCGGTCTTGGTGAATCCTCACTAGGGAGCAAAGCTATCGGAAGATACAGACGATGCCTCAGCCACACTGTACCACGGCGTCCAGTCCCAGTGGAGCTGCAGGTGTGAGGGCAAACCTGAAAAGAGAATGTTAGAAACACTGCCCTCAGTTGGCAGTTTACAGTTTACGTGCCATGGAAGATGAGGGTCTCCTTAAAGGCCAACAAACAACACAAAGATCATGTGAGTCGTCCCCCTGTAAAAAAGCGGGGACATGTCGGCATTCATCTTTTGTATTGTTTGTTATTCATGCTCCCACACAGAGCGATTACACAGAGAACAATAAGACATACAATATAGACAAACAAACTACACAGTAAACTGACTTCCTAAAGACAAAGAAGCTGAGGATTTTTGATCCTTTTATGGTCTCGCTGACATGCCCCGCTACGTCACCTGACTTCACATTGGCAAGTAAAACTGCCATGTCTCCACACGTGCTTCAGACTCACTGCATCATTTCCATCAGCATCAGCACCATCATTTTTGTATGACTAAAAGGAGAAACTAATGGGTTATAAATTTGTTCATCAGAGAGAACCCTGAAAATAGACAACATTTTTGTTTGTTTGTTTGCTTGCTTGAGTGTTTTTCAGAGAGAATTCCAAATAAAACCTAGAACTTTAATAAATTTTACTGACATACTGTATAAAGCATGAAAGTGAATTAATTCCCGGTTGTTGTTGTAGCCTCCCTTTGTATTATGGTGATTTTATGCTTTATTATTAAGTTACATCCTGACTAATCTCATGCTAGAATGTGTGCCTGGAGAAGGATCTGGAAACATGGATCTTTGGACCTGTTTTAATGCCTCTTTAATGTTTCTTTTTTTATCTTTTACTTGTAAACTGTGTGCTTGGTCTTTAGTTTCTTTCTACTAATGAATGATGTAAAGAGAATTGCTACTTGCTTCTTTTTTCTCTTGCTTCGTAGCATCCAGAGATTGTGCCGGCTCCAGTTGTGCTCCAATTCATAAAGATTATGAATCTTCAGTAAGATGAGTCCAACCATGTGAGGATCCTGAGGCATCGAGATGTACCAGCTTCAGCTGGATTCCGCTTCCTTAAGATTTCAGACATCCAAAGAGGAGATGCCAACTACATGGACAACAACATCCTAATTAATACACAATTGTCAGACTGTATATTTATAATCGCACCCTCCAGTTCTACCCAAATGAGGATGGGGTTCCTTTTTGAGTCTGGTTCCTCTTGAGGTTTCTTTCTCTTATATCCAAGGGAGTTTTTCCTCATCACCGTCACCTCAGGCTTGTACATTGTGGATAAATACAAACACATTTAAATATAAGTTTAATATTAATTTTTAACTTTTGTAATCTTAGTATAATATTAATCTTTTTGCATTATGTCTTTTATGTTCTGTAAAGCGGGGGCACGGTGGCTTAGCGGTTAGCACGTTTG
Organism: Tachysurus vachellii; assembly: GCF_030014155.1. NCBI lineage: Eukaryota > Metazoa > Chordata > Actinopteri > Siluriformes > Bagridae > Tachysurus > Tachysurus vachellii. The sequence continues at coordinate 16,450,099 of NC_083474.1, forward strand.
CCTCACACCTCCAGGTTTGGGGGTTCGATTCCTGCCACCGCCTTGTGTGTGTGGCGTTTGCATGTTCTCCCCGTGCCTCGGGGGTTTCCTCCGGGTACTCCGGTTTCCTCCCCCGGTCCAAAGACATGCATGGTAGGTTGATTGGCATCTCTGGAAAATTGTTCGTAGTGTGTGATTGCATGAGTGAATGAGAGTGTGTGTGTGTGTGTGCCCTGCGATGGGTTGGCACTCCGTCCAGGGTGTATCCTGCCTTGATGCCTGATGACGCCTGAGATAGGCACAGGCTCCCCGTGACCCGAGGTAGTTCGGATAAGCGGTAGAAGATGAATGAATGAATGAATGAATGAATGAACTGAATTGAATTGGATATAAAGTCTATAGACTCAAAACGTTCAAGAATGTTTAGGTAAGTGAATCTTACCTGATCAATACAATGTCATTCGTATCTGCTTTAACTTAAAAATTCCACTTTAACAATCTAAACCTTCATATATTTCCATGGTTACGTTCCGTGTTTATCTGTCCATCACCCTGTGCTGATGTGTAAAGAAACTAGAATAGGATATAAGTGATGCTACACAGCTATGCAAGAGTTGTGTGTGTTTGTGTGTTTAGCCTGAGTGGTAAATCCCACAAGTGAGCTGTCACTGAAAGGCGGCCATTCCCTCGTCAATAAGCTTTCACCACTGGCCCACTTATCTTTCCTTAGCAGATTTGTGCGCCGCTGCATGATAGCCATCGTTCTGCAGGATTGAGAGTGGAGATAAGACTCCTGAAATGAGTGCCATGTTCCATCCTTGATTCATTCCCAATGATAAATGCAGCTATATCTCAACAGATGCCCAAAAACAAACATAAAAAATAACATGGAAAAATACCTCATATTCTATTTATTGTCGAATGTGTGTGGAAATGTCTGCTCTGCGTGTTACCTTCTGTGTGTTACACCTATAACTTGTTACACTTCAGGTTGCTTATCCGCTGCTGTCACTGCCGTGTTTTTGGACTCGTTATCCATGCTTACTTGTGTATCTGAGCAGTGAAAGGCTTCATGACAGCGAGAAAATGTGGCTACTCTTATGCAGCAGTGACTGTTTATCCACTTCAGTGGACGGTGTGTGTGTGCGTGTGTGTGTGTGTGTGTGTGTGTATGTCATGAGAACAGCTGAGAAAGGAGAAAAATCTCTAGTTAAAGCTAGGACGCCATCTAATCTTCACCAACCTTAAGTGCTCTTTGCGTTCAGTTCAATATGGTCATTAAGATACTAGCCTAGGATCGGACCAGGGTGTAGCATGCAGCAGAAAAGTGAGGGGAAAGGGAGCTATTTAGCAGCCACTATAATTACATGACCAATAAACAAAGACAATCATTCTGACTTCTTAAATAATATTAAATAACAGGATTAAATCTGCATCTTTGGATAGATTGTAATCATTTAGTTGCATTTGTCATGGGTTCCTCCACAGTTAAGCTGCTTTTGTTTGTTTCCTTTTCACTAACAGCCTACTGATACTGTTAGTTAAGTCATTATGGAATAGAGGATGTAATCTGTGTAATATGATAGTTTGCTATCATATTACACAGATTACAGTTATATCATATAAATGATGCTTTTTCTCAAACCATCAACAGCAGGAATACTGGGAGCAAATATTCTTACTTCACTACTATTAATACTGTACCGCATGATATAATAATAATAATAATAATAATAATAATAATAATAATAATAATAATAATAATAATGGGGGCACGGTGGCTTAGTGGTTAGCACGTTCGCCTCACACCTCCAGGGTCGGGGTTCGATTCCCGCCTCCACCTTGTGTGTGTGGAGTTTGCATGTTCTCCCCGTGCCTCGGGGGTTTCCTCCGGGTACTCTTGTTTCCTCCCCCGGTCCAAAGACATGCATGGTAGGTTGATTGGCATCTCTGGAAAATTGTCCCTAGTGTGTGATTGCGTGAGTGAATGAGAGTGTGTGTGTGCCCTGCGATGGGTTGGCACTCCGTCCAGGGTGTATCCTGCCTTGATGCCCGATGACGCCTGAGATAGGCACAGGCTCCCGTGACCCGAGGTAGTTCGGATAAGCGGTAGAAAATGAATGAATGAATGAATGAATAATAATAATAATAATAATAATAATAATAATAATAATAATAATAATAATAATAATTCTGAACAGGTCAAAATTAGAAACAGGCAAAAAATATTGGAACTTTTGAAAATGATAACAGTGAATATATATATATATATATATATATATATATATATATATATATATATATATATATATATATATATATATATATATATATATGAAATATGTCAATGGTCAACAAGAATAATCAGGTACACAAGGTCCATGCAGGTACAACTTTGGGAAAGACAAACAGAATTGCAAAGAAACAAATTACGAATTAAACAGGTTTAGTGCCATCACAGACCAAAGATTATGTGACATAACATACATACTGCACTTTTAACTTTGAAGTAAATCTTAAGGTGCTACTAAAAGGTCAAGAAAAAACTATATTATAAGGCAGGAAAGGCATAAAAAGGATGCAGCAGTTTGAAAAAGAGAAAGTATGTGTTAGCTTTCATCCATGTTGCAAAGTAGCAATAAACTGTGGATTTGACTTCAACCGTTCATCATGTGGCACCACAGAACCCAGATGAAGCCCAAGTTGACAGAGGGAGAACATTCACTTATACACAGACAGTAACACAAGCTCAGGATCAAACCCTGGACCCTGATGCTGTAATGCACCAAAACATCCCACTGCACCACCATGCTAGCACGTCCTGCTAAAACCTGCCCAGTCATTTAAAATGTCTTTATATTTAGCCCAATGTTAGCACGGTATACAAAATTACCCTCTGAGTCATTTTGTTAAAGCCAAAGGGTATCAGCATCTGGCAAAAAGAGACTCTTTTGGTTATTTATTTGCTACTATTTACAGATATAACATCTAATCTATTGTCCTTTAAGAGTTGCTGTGTTCCAGCAGATGTATGTGCTCATTGTGTTTACAAGAACATTTTGTAAGAAATTAAATTACAATTTAATTTTAGATGTACAAAGTGTTTCTCTGTAATTTACCAAGATATCAACAGAAAATGTTAATATTCCTGGTGGGTTTGTCTCTTTTTCTTATCACTTCCATATTTTCTAGTTGTCTAGCGAATTTCTCTCACAGCTTTTTCATCCAGCAAAACGTGTTACGGCTTACCGTACAGCAGCTAACACTCTGTCATCAGACTTTCTTTTTTTTCCGTCTTGAAGTTAATAAAGCACGGAGAAAAAAATTAAGAAGAAAAGCACAAATTGCTCTTTTCTGTAGATTTTCCCATTACGGAAAACATGCTGACTGTTACAAGCGTTAAATGTCCCATAAATGTTAAATAAACATCTCCTTATATAATCAACGATTATACGCTTTTCTTTAACGGCACATTTAAAAAAAAAAAAACATTTCTCCTGTATGTGCTGTTGTGAATGAGTTGTTACTATAGAAACAATAATGTAGAAAAAAACAAGAGCATTAATATAACCTGTGAATTGACTTTCAGCTTGAACTGCTGTCAGAGCTGCTGTTGTAGAAGATTAATTTAATCAACACCTTCTGACCAGATTCACAGATTTGAGAATTCAACAATACTGTGGTATAATAAAGGAAAGGAAAGGAAACTGCTGGCTTCCTTCAGCCAGGCTGTTTTATTTAAATAGAAGATCTCAGGAGACACCCAGAACTGTCACACTCTAGAGCTTCGGATAGAGAGGATGGGATATAGCGAGATAGAGGTTGAGAGAGAAGGAGAGAGAGGGAGCAGGACATATGGTTAAAGAGAAATTGGAGATAGAGAGCAAAGTATAGGAATGGGGAGGATGTTTTTTTTTTTTTTTATCTGCTGAAAGTGCAGAGGCTGCTGTCGTCATGATCAGTGGAGCATCAGGCGTGCAAGAGAGTGGCCACAGGGAGTGCAGGATTGAGAGAGAAAATGCACTCACTGACAACATCGGAGGTAAAAGTGGCAACACGGACAACAGGGTGCCGAGCTTCTCTGCTTGTCCGACGTTACTAGTCCAGCAACGATGTCATTTCTGCTTTTTCTCAAACACATTTTCTCCTTCTCCACCCTAAACACTGTTTTTTTTTCTGTCTTTCACTATGTGACTCACTGTGTTTACCCTGTTTCACACCTGTCCTAGATTTCTACTGAATTTTCAATTTTATCTTGCATTACAACCCACTGTTCCTGCTAGAAGCTGGCATATGCAGCAGCGTAATGCCATGCTGGTTTTGTAGGCCCTGTGTGTGTAAGGCCCATCAGTAGCAGCTGTTCTTGGAAGATCAGCACAGAAACACATGTTGGGTTTTTCACCTCTCTGTTTCGAAAAGAACCTTTTCACGAGGATATTTTGGCATCTATCACAAAATGCAGCAATGTGTCTTTTGCGTTGGTGGGCGGATGTCCGTGATTTATTTTACTTTGTTCTGGGGAGAGTCGTCCAAAAATGGATTCTCATAAGTGAGAATAATGCTGATGGTTGCTGTGTATTTCAAAAAAAAAAGGGAGAGCGGTTTAGCTGCAGCAGTGCTATCTGAACAATAATAATTAATGTGGCTTTAACTGCTTGAATGAATGAATGAATGAATGAATGAATGAAAGGATGAATGGACTCTTTAGCTCTATGCTAAATGGATTGATATGATATAATAACTCAGTACTTAAAGGCACTTAAATCTAGTGATGGGCAGTTCATGAATGAATCGTTCTTTTGACCCGGTTCTATTTAGTGAACCAGTTCACCAAATCGGACTGATTCGTTCCAAAGAGTTCGCATCTTGAGTCAGCGCTGATCCACAAGTTACTAAAGTTACTCACTTTCGGTCATGCCTGACAGCCCCTCCGACTCTAAATAAACTAATATCCCGGAGTATATGTAACTCCTGTGCACTGAACTGAGACATATGTGCTGAGAGAACTGTGAGCTCGAGCTGTTGATACTGCGCATGCGTGAATCACTGAACCGATACAGCGAATCATCAGTACACTGAACTGAGAACTGTTTCTTTCGGACGCGTCTGAGAACCGATGAGCTGTTACTGCGCATGCGTGAATCACTGAATTGATACAGCGAATCATCAGTTCACTGAACTGAGAACTGTTTCTTTCGGACGCGTCTGACATACTGAGAACCGATGAGCTGTTGTTACTGCGCATGCGTAAATCACTGAACTGATACAGCAACAAATGTAAATGGTTATGATTTAATGTCTTATCAATGTATGAGTGTTTAACTCAGTTGCATTAGTTTTTGAAACAACTGATGGAGCGAAAGAAACATTTCAAAATTATGCTTTTTTTTGTAAGTTTTTGTGAGTTGATGAAGATTAGTTTATTAACTTTATATCTTTGAGACACGTAAAACACCCACGTTTGCACATCAATGCCTGTACTGGGTGTTTTAGTTGCAAAACTTAAATGTAAGAAACGTATTCAGCTAAATGTGTTTCAAACGTGTTAAATTGATTGTATTAATATCTGCCGGCAGCGGCGGGATAAAGGAATTTACGTGATTACGTCAGGACGTAAAAGAACTGGTGAACTGGATTATTGAACTCATTAAAACGAACTGTCCGAAAGAACCGGTTCGCGGGAAAAGAGCCGAACTTCCCATCACTACTTAAAACCTTCTACTGTTTGTCCCTTTCCAAATTTCAAGTCTAACTCATTCAGAAACTTTCTTTAGCATAATCAATTCATGTAGTATTGACAAACCATTACATAGTGAAATCTCACAAGGATGTTGGCACTGAATGGAAGTATAACTATAGTATTAAGTTTAGATGTTTTGGTTGATTTTGTTGAGGAAAATAAAAACTGAAATCATTTTGAACGCATAAAAACTAATTGTGTTAATGTAACCGAACTGAACAAGCTGGTTAATTAATTAATTGTAAGCGTGTAGTAATGGGACAGGAAAAGATAAGAAAGAAAACACCATCCAGGTATGACCATGCCCACTTTGCTTTTAAAACCGATATTCAGATATGGAGACTTGGATCACTAAACAGAAATGGATACAGATCGTTTCACTATGTTACACCTCTAGTAAAAATACTAGCGTTTCTAAATCTTTATATACTTCAAATCATTTTTAAGCTTCATTCATACAAGAACCCTAACAAACCCTTCAGCTTTTTTTATTTGTTCCATATCAATACGAGTAGAACTTCTTCATCTAGCTGAAAAGCCCTTAATCATCCAGAGGAACACTAAAGGAACCATTTTGTGTAAATCCAAGATAATGTACTTAATGTCCTTTCCTAGCTTTTACATGGGTTTCCCTTTCAGAGACAATTCCAAGTTTAAGACCTCTAGAAAGCTTGGAAACTATACTAAAGAATCCTTAAAATAACCAATTTCCTAAGAAAGTACAAACACTGTTGATCATTCTGTAGGTCATTTAATCTTATTCTTAGTCATCTTAATCTTAGTCATTTAATTTCATCCAAATCATTATATACTTACATCAATCATATTTCTAAGCTATATTTACAGAACGTAAGCTAAACCTAGAGCTCTAAATTATTTTTCTTTGGCTTGTCCTTTTAAGAGAAGCATTCAGTTTTTAGTTTAACAAAAATATTAGAAATATTACAAAAATATATAAACTATCTGGAGAACACTTAAGGAACTCTTTTGGTGTAAATGGAAAATTAAGTAAATATAATTTGTCACCCTTTAAATGCACATGAAGCTTAATGTTCTAGCATGTCATTACATTTAGCATAAAGCTAAACAGCAAACCTTTCATTAAATAAAGCATTAGAGCCACAGTGATTATAGAGATAATAGCATTTTAATTTACAGTTGTCTTCTGAAACACTCCAGACGGCCAGTTTGAACAGCACTGCATTAATTCTAATGTGCTTTCTGAACTTCTGGTAACATTCAGAGAGCATTTTTTTCTTGAGGTCCCACATATTACCGGCAGCCGTACGAAAACACAGCGTGAACTTCTGCCAGACGTTTTTCAGCTGCATTTCTGGTTTATGGGGTTTAACATTAAGACATCAGCAGTAGCTCAGAGACGGAAAGAGCAGGTTCACACCGAGGTTAATCGCTATAATGTACAAGTGGCCAAAGGAAGTCAGGATTAAGTGCGTCCTCCTCGAACTCATTTCAAGCAACGCGGCTCAGTAATCACGAAGAAGGAAAAAGCGCAGAAGTAAAAAGTCAAACATTTGTAAATGAGCAGAATTTGTATGCTTTATTTTATTTGTTTATTTTTTTAATATAATTTTTTTTCATTTTTTTATTTTTTTTATTATGTGTATATGGAGAGGTGGCGGATTATTCGTTTACCATCTGAGATTTACTCACGAATAGTGATCTAAAATCTGATCCACACATAAAGTCTTAGTAAACTTAACTAAGCATATTATGTTAAGTAAAGCTTACATAGGACTAATGATTACTTTAATTCAACTCAGTTTTATTTGTATAGCACTTTTAACATTGTCTCAATGCAGCTTTTCATGAATATATAAATTCACAGTACAAATTAATTTGGAATTTATCTGTAATGTTCGAGAGGTGAAAAACTCTCTGGGATGACATGACGAAGAAACCTCGAGAGGAAACATACTCATAAGTGAACCCATCCTAATCTGGGGAAGTCGTGGCCTAATGGTTAGAGAGTTTGAATCCTAACCCTAAAGTTGTGGGTTCGAGTCTCTGGCCAGCAATACCACGACTGAGGTGCCCTTGAGCAATGCACCGAACCCCTCCAACTGCTCCCCGGGCGCCGCATCATAAATGGTTGCCCACTGCTCCGGGTGTGTGTTCACTGCTGTGTGTGTGCACTTTGCATGGGTTAAATGCAGAGAACGAATTCTGAGTATGGGTCACCGTACTTAGCTGTATGTCACTTCAAAAAACTGGGTGACACCAAAGATTGTTTCCTTTCAATGTTTCTTCCTCATGTCATCCCAGAGAGTTGGATGGAAAACTAGAAGTGAAAGCAAAAGTGTTCGTGTCAGTTGCAGTCCAAAGCCCAAAGCCATCTTCATGATTTCTAACTGGTACCATCCACAGCAGTCCCATGTATCTCCAGGCTGTCCATTGGGGGCCATAACTAATGGTTTTGTTTTTGAATTCAATCAGTTATATTTTTGCAAGTGTATAAATATCAACCATGTGCTGACATTAGTATGCAATCAGGTCAACGAGCATTGCTTCATTTTATCTAATTTTGTGAGCTCTTACAAAAACAATGGTAAATTTATGCCAGTTAAATAAATTATACACCTTTGATTTTTATGAATGAATGATGAATACACCATGAATTCACACAAATTTGGTTAGTACAGTACTTAAAGTAGTTAAGTGCTTCTAATTATTTACTACTTTTACTATTTCACAATTATCTTTACTATTTTGTAACTTCCTTGGTAAAAATTACCCTAATTTTCTATTGAATCTTTCTATTTTTTCAGTGCATTACTGTACACAATTTTGTTGCTCAGTTTACAGACTGTTTTCTGAAGTTGAATATTAGCTGTTCAGACTTGTTAGAGAAACTCTGTTGCTTTGTACACACAGTACACACAGAAAACAAATTTACCAAACTGCATGAATACATGACATTTTAGTTCAGTGCTACAAGAGCTGAGACCCTATTATTTAAGGAAATATGATATGATGTTAGTGTGATCAGTCGCCTGCAACATGTTTAGCCAGCAAACATGTCTATAATATTTTTAATAGGGAATTTGTTTATGTATATTATATATAACATTGCATTGGACATTTCTTTTCTTTTTTTTTCTTTTCTTTTCGTTCTACACACAGCCTATGTTTTTTTCCAAGTTAATTTAGGAATGTTATGTTTGAATTTGAACCACATAAACAGAAAGGTTAAAATTTTGCTGCCACGAATCCAAATTTTATTCTATGCCCTGCTAAATTATGTTGTGTTCCAGATAATAATGTGCTGTTATTTCTAAATACTATGAATTTGATTTGCTCCTGTAACCATTATTAGTTTTGTTTGTACCATTTTCCACCGATATTTGTTGCTTCAAATTAGACATTTAAACCACAGTGGTGACAACCAGGATATATCAGCTACCAGAGATGCATGAACAAATGCCTTAAATATGTTGCACAGAAATGCAAAAATGCAAAAACATTTTCTTTTTGATTCGCAAATTACGTCTCACCATCAGATCCCCACCTACATGAAAAAAATGTCACTTTATTTTTTTTTTACTGTCTTGTAGATCTCAGGGTTGTAGGATTTCAGTCCTGATGCATATCTCCTTGTGATTTAATATAAAATCAGGCAGATGGAAATCTGCAGGCAGAAACCTGCCCCAGTATAACACAGCCACGCTCTACTCTTGTGCACAGATATAATCGGGCCTGAAATTCTGAATGTGAACCAACCTCGGCTTAATAACTTTATCTCTGAGCCTGATAGGACACAATGTGAATAGTTCGGTCTGCATGGGTTCATACTGGCATCTAAAGTAGATTTGACCCACAGGCAGAACTTATTATGGTTAGGTCTGTGATTAAACATGTGCTGCACTTAAGACTGAAGCTTTAATGCCTTGATGTAAAAGTGAACACATAACAGCTGAGAGAATTCAGTGGAGGTTAATGTGCTGATATCTATCCCTGGTAGAGACCAGTCTGGCTTAAAGCACCACCAAAAGAGCAAGGCTGTAGTATTGTATGATTCGGTGTGTGTAGATGGGGAACCTGTGGATATACTTTTATAATACATATCCTCCTGTATATTTCGGTTTATAGTATTAACAATATAATCTATCTAATCTAAAATATCTGATCTAAATCTAATCTAATATGGAGGAGTGAAAGTGTAAATGTTTTGGTCAAAATTTTAGTGAGTAACTCTGAAGTCATGCAAAAGCTTCAGAAGTAGTGAATGCGAACATTAATGAAGCCAAATTAGTCATACAACCACTTAACATGATACACACACACACACACACACACACACACACACTCACCACCTCCACCCACAAGTACACCACACACACGCAGGATGTACTTAGAATTACCATAACAAGGTACATTATTCAAGTGGGTTTAACACACACACACACACACACACACACACACACACACAAATCCCACACCCACCTCCATTAGACAGCCATACATCTGCCTCGTTAGCAGTGTAGTGTTTTTCTTGACCTAGGAGGAAAAGAGGGAACATGCACAAACTGTTTACTGAACAGCAGAACATTTCTTTTTTGGTTTTAATTTACTTTCTAATTCGAATGATGGGAAAATTAATCAGAAACATCTGTTTGTACTGAGCTTGCTGGCAGACCTTCATTAGTAGAGCTTGGGAAGGGAAATGGCAATGTGAGAGAGGAAAAAAAGAGGAAAGCTGATCAAATGGAGTTACACCACACATTGCTATAGCAACACTATGAGGCGTCCACATTGCAGCATTGACCCAGAAAGGGACGTCATAAAGGTTATATACTGCATAACATTTCTTATTCTGGGTTTTGGATCGTTTCATAAAAATGGATTAGTAATAGAACCAACACATAAAAGACACATATACATCACAGGAAAATAATTAGTTTGTAAACAATTACAATATTTTGCATATATGGTTCTCTTACTTAGTTTTTCTTGTATTTTCTTTTTTGTTTCTTTTTTACTCAATTTCTTTAGTTTACCATGCATTGTATTCAAATTAATATATTTTCACCTAATTTTGTACACTCACTCACGCACTCATTTTCAACCGCTTATCTGAACTACCTCGGGTCACGGGGAGCCTGTGCCTATCTCAGGCGTCATTGGGCATCAAGGCAGGATACACCCTGGACGGAGTGCCAACCCATCACAGGGCACACACACACTCTCATTCACTCACACAATCACACACTACGGACAATTTTCCAGAGATGCCAATCAACCTACCATGCATGTCTTTGGATCGGGGGAGGAAACCGGAGTACCCGGAGGAAACCCCCGAGGCACGGGGAGAACATGCAAACTCCGCACACAAGGCGGAGACGGGAATCGAACCCCTAACCCTGGAGGTGTGAGGCGAACGTGCTAAACACTAAGCCACCGTGCCCCCATTTTGTACAATAATTTATTTTATTTTTATTTACAGAATCATTTTTTTATCTCTGATTTTTCAACAAGTTCTTTACATTATATATATATATATATATATATATTTTAATATGCAAAAAAAATTGAACACATTGAAATAACCTTTCACAAACCTTTCACATTTGCATGTTACTCACATAATCACATGGAAATATAAAGATGTTTTAATGATAGTACACTCAGTGCTTTTATACGTTGAAATTGTGGAAATAATGATATCATCTTGCCGAGAGATTCTCCCAGTTGTACTATTTGCAAACACTTTAATAAATCCTTTGAATCCTTTGACAAAAGAGTTTCTCTACTTGATTCTGGGAGTGGAGTTGGATTTTCTGGCATCACGGCATCACTTTATTTAGTCTTTAAGCATCATGTTGTGACATACACAGTGTGTGGATCTCACTATTACTAACACGGCTCACTGGATCCATGGTCCGTGTCAATGGAAAGCTCCAGAGTGGAGTTAATAAGTCTCTGAATCTCAGTCTGAGCCGGCTTCATATCTCAGTAAACAGAAATCATATTGCTCTCTAGATGTTGGTGCTGGGTGATTGCTCCCTGCCACTCTCTTTCTCTCACAGGCAGGATGAAGCAAAATCTTTGGTGTCGACATGTCCTGAGCGCCTGTGTGCTCCTGGCATCATTAAGCTTAAACATCGGGGACTCCTTTTTAATATCCTGTTTGCCTCGGCAAGATTGTCTGTCTTCTGAGGCCGCGCTGCTTGTCGATAGCATTCGAGAAGCTTTCGCTTCGATTGTTACCGTGGATATGGAAATGGGACAGCAATGCGGACATGCAGGGAATAGCTAATTAAACTCGGCCGTATCAGGCCCGATGAGCTTGCAGGCGGTACTTTCATTAATTATAATTGATGAGCTACACTGCATATGTAAATGTTTTTTTTTTTCCTCCTCACTGAGAATGGGACCCAGAGGGGTGTTTGAATCATAAGGACACAGAGCAGAGGCGCTGGGATTCCTGCTCTGCTTTATACATGACAGTTTGTGGCTTTTCTACCTTTTCCCTTTATTTTGATTCTCTGAAGCATCCCTGAAGAGCCTAGTGATGTGTCATCTGTCATAATGCTGAGACAAGACCTTCAGATGTCTAACGGACACTGAGATTTCCAGCCGACGCGGCCCTATGGGCTTAATTAGTGAGATAATTGATCCACAGAGACAGCAGCTATGAAGTGGGTAACTCCAAATCCACCACACGCAGGGGGAAAAAATCCCTGTACACCATTTGGATAAAACATGTTGAGTGACATGTGTCCTAGGGTCAAGAAGGGTGGAGCTTAAATTTCATTTGATCAGCCAATCACAAGCATGACGATGTGATTTTAGCTCTAACGTTTCGTTTCATTTTGTCTGCTCAGGTCATGTAGTGCATAGTGTATGTTAATAAACATAATGATTCAGTTCAATAGTATAAGCTAAGCAAAATAGGGGCAGCTCCTGTCCTGGATACACTAGACATGAGATGAGAATGCACACTGCATGGGGCATCTAATTCACACATTCACTTACTCCTTCACACCTAGCGCCAATCTAGTGAAACTTAACCACCTACCCACATATTTTTTGGGTTTTGAGAGGTTATATATCACTGAAGAGACGATAATAAGTATTAAAGTAGGCACACTGGAGCTCTAAGGCAGCAATACTACATCCTGCACTATCATTCTGCCACCTCAGCAACTTGAACTTTTAAAGTCTAATACTATCCAGTCACTCTGTCTGAGAAAAGGTGCTGGCAAAAAATGAAATGCAGTCTTAAGAGTTGAAAACGCTATGGATGAAAACACTTTTATCATGTAAATGTTGTCAGAATGGAAAAATGGGACAATTGTTTTGCCATTAAAATAAAATACAGTGTTATTGTGACTATCCAGGACATTATTAAATGTGTTTATATATATATATATCACCCGACACTACTATTCTGTTCCGATCTGTTCGGTTAGCAGGAACGATCATCATCACAGGCATAGTGTCTAGCTGTGGTTAGTAAATAATTCTTCTGTTTCCGTGCCTCTGTCCTGGATCTAAGGATTTTAGAATGTCTATGACCCACGCCGGGCATTCAGTGTGTGCGTGTCAGCCAAAGCAGGCAGCAAATCGATGAAGGCTGGAGACAGGAGACTGCCTTACTGCAATTAACAAAAGTTTCAAATGCGTATGTATCTCCAAAGGGTAGTTGGTGTGGGAGGATATTTATTGCACCGTCACAAAACAAGCCATGTAAAGAGGGGTTGGTGTCAGAGATGGAGAGAGAGAGAGAGAGAGAGAGAGAGAGAGAGAGAGAGAGAGAGAGAGAGAGCGATAGAGAGCGCGATAGAGAGACAGAGACATAGTTGTCTGATGTCTCCATACTCATATATAATGTTTATATATATAAAAATCAGATGCATTGAAACCCCAAGAGAGAGAGGGACTCATGAGGACTTTTCCTTTTTATTAATTTTATTTATTTTTATTTTTAAAAACATGAAAAAAGAAAACAACGACAGAAACCGTATAAAACCCCCAAACCACAGACTGCGCACACTGCCTTCAGAGCCGTAATGCAAATTTCAAGAGGCTAAGTTCAGATACCAAATATACTGTATGTGTTGTGTAAGAGGAACATTGCACACATTTCATTTTTGCCTGAGCTATTCCTGTAAAATATGCAGTGATACAAGACACAAAATTCAATCACACTTGAGTGCAGATATAAAATACACAGTCGTGGTATATTAACTTGCACCTAAGCTTTGTTATTAGAGATAATATAATAATGGAACTATATGTAAGAAAAAAGGTACCTTTTGAAAGTTTGAGTCTTCTGGCTGAAAGAAGCTTTTTTATCAGATCTTTTTTTCCTTTTTATACAAAGATTCAAGCGATCATGATGTCAAACGTCAAATCTGTGATAAAAGACATATATAGCTCATGGAGAAACATGTCCCTTATCGATACTTCAGAGACTTCCACTTTAAAAGTGGACAGAGTTTAATGTCCCAAATGGCACAAATTAAAGGAGACTTTTTGTGTAGGTGAGATTTAAGACGCAGCTGTATTATATTAGCTCGCACCTCACACATTGCTGACGTGCGTGGGAAGCCTGAGATTGATGGCAGGAGATGCGTCTTTGCTGCGACTTTTCGAACACCACGTGTTCTATATTATTCTTAACTTGTTGAAAATGTACACAGTGTGTCATTCACTGCCACCTTTAGGTGACCTTAAAGTTCATAATTTTCAGATTTGACTTTTTACTTGTGAGCTAAATGCAATTTCACACAAATGCTTTATATATAATGTGCGAAATGTTGTTAGAATACTTTAGATTTGAAGAATAAAAACTAAACAGTAATAACAGTTATCATGTAATGTTTTAATCATTAGTGATTTGTTTATTGCAAGTAGGACCATATATACATATATATACAGTACTGTGCAAAGGTTTTAGGCAAGTGTGAAAAAATGCTGTAAACAAAGAATGCTTTCAAAATTGGAAGTGTTAAACATTTATTTTCATAAATGAACAAAATGCAGTGAATGAACAAAAGAGAAATCTAAATCAAATCAATATTTGGTGTGACCTCCCTTTGCCTTCAAAACAGCAGCAATTCTTCTAGGTACACTTGCACACAGTTTTTGAAAGAACTCGGCTGGTAGGTTGTTCTAAACATCTTGGAGAACTAACCACAGATCTTCTGTGGATGTAGGCTTTCTCACATCCTTCTGTCTCTTCATGTAATCCCAGACACACTCGATGATGTTGAGATCAGGGCTCTGTGGGGGTCGTGCCATCACTTCATGCTGGTTTGAAGGCAAAAGGTAGTAACACCAAATATTGATTTGATTTAGATTTTTCTTTTGTTTGCTCACTTTGCATTTTGTAAATTGACAGAAATAAACACTCATTATTTATATTTCTGAAAGCATTCTTTGTTTACAGCATTTTTTCACACCTGCCTAAAACTTTTGCACAGTACTGTGTGTATATATATATATATATAATATATATATATATATATATATGTATATATATATATATATATATATATACATATATATATATCATATTTTCACACCATGAAGTCACAACCATTTTTTGTTTTGAGTTACTTTTTTTTCCGGATACACATGTTGATCGGTTCAACTCCTTTTCTATGTGTGGGTTTCAGTGCACTGAAGTAATTTATTTTAATGTAGTCCACCCATTGCCAACAGTTGAAAAATGACAATTATAATTATATGACTTAATTAAGTCATAATTAAGTCATCTATGAAAATTTTCCATGAAGATAAGTTTATACGTTTGTGCACTAAACATGTTTTGGCTGATAGATTACATTTGAGGCATGTGGGAAATAAAAATATACAGTATATAACAAATCTCACTGAGAAAACATACATGGTCTCTGGCAGCTTTCTTTAGTTTGTGTAGCTTTTGAGAAATTTCACACATTTAGAGTATGAAGCAGTTTGTGAAAATGAATGCTGTGTGGCACTCTTTCCACCTGAGCCTCACACACTCCTGTGGTCTTTAACCATTGATAAAGTCCTCTTATTTTCCAGCTCCCAATCTGTCACACACATGCAAATATCCGTGCCCTTTTGCTCCAAACGATTTCTGAATAGCTCTTTATGGAGCACAGAGGCTCTACTGGAATGTTTCACAAGCATTGATTCATATTGACCATCAGTGTTGCAGTGTAGGGAGGCAGTCACATCCATTCCATTTGTGTGTTTTGTATAGAGAAAGTCAGAAGTAATTGCCATGATACACAGATAGAGTCTTGTTTTTAAGTGTTTACATAAAAAGAATCAATATATACATTACATGCAATAAAGGACATGAAAAAAAAATACACTTATCTTGACAAACAATTTTTTGGTATTCTATATAACAATCAGAACCGCAATCAAACATATGAATGTATATCAGAAGTGAAATTGCATCATTACTCATCGCATTTTTTTATTTTTTTTTTTTTAGAAACGTGCTGTCTTTCGCCATGCTGTACCTTTATCATTGACCAATACCACACGCCCATCAAAGCAGAGATGGTTCTCAAATACTTGACTAAAAAATAAACTCTAGTACAGAGGACACTGGACGTTGTTGTGACCGGATCTAATTTATAGCTATATTACCCAAGCCATAATTCACAAACACAGAAGGCTTAAAAAGACAAACTAATCAAGTGGAACATTCAGGAAGTGAGATTAACTAACTACCATGACAACAGAGTAACAACCATCATATACAGTATGGAAATTAAGGAACACAACCTGGGGACTCGCACTTCCTTTAACGTGGTCTTTTATGCACTGTGGCGGATTCTATTATTGTGATGTGGTTTAGCGCTTAACCCTTAACTAACTCCTAATGTAAACTTTATTTAGTTTTTTTAATTTTTATTTTATTCCTTTTTTTATTCCATCATTTAATCTAAAATTTAGTTGCACTGTACACATCTGAGGCAATAATCACATTTCTCTGTTGTTAAATGCTGCTTTTGGAAAAATTTTGTAAAAACTGGACAGGAGATGACTAGAAATTTTATATCTGCTTCCCCTGTGTGTGTGTGAAACCCAGTGAAGGGGGTGTGGCCTCCTTTTCCTGTCAATATTATAAAAGGAGGCGTGGCTTCTGACAGTGAAGGACATGCGTTCTCATTGTCTGTCACTCTTAGTTAAGGAGGTGAAATCCTTAAGACACTACAAAGAGGTTCTTTCATTTACTGTAAATAGAACGGTTTGTGTAAGACTGAAATCAATTTTTATCACTATCAAAACAATAAATCATGTAGTATTGAAAGCTTTGCTGCCTAAGTAAATCTTTCATGCATCGGATCATTAATCATGTGTCGTCTCAGAAGGAGTGATACACGCCTGCCATAAGCCATTAGCTATGGTGTAGCAGTGGAGTAATATCCCACTCCATGATCTGCATTCATTCCTATAGGCATCTTGTGATCTGAAGCATGAAAAAGAGAGAAAGTTAGGGATCCTGCTGAGAGACCAGATAAGAGGAATGGACACCCGCTAGCTTCCCTCCGTTCCTTCCTCAAGCTAGCCTAATGATGGCTACCAACATAATTGAGGTCGAATGCATACGTGTTGGATTAAAATAGCCGCACTTGTTGACATCCATCCAAACAGATGGAAGTCTAATATTCATTTAACTGCTAAACATTTTCACATCCCTGGGGTCCATGATTCTTTCATTCATCTTCAGTAAACAATTTATCTACATATCTAGTTATCAATGTGCTTTTATTCCAGCTATTTCACTCATGTGAAATCAACCTTTGACCCATTTACCCTCACATCTCATACGAAATAAATGCTACCACAGCTTTCTGATATTAAGCTCTATATCTGTTTTAATTTTAAACTGTATTTTTTTTTTGCTTGGCTTGCCAACAACCAGACATGACTTCATTCCCATTCACGACTGTATCAGTAGATGTATTTTGTGTGTGTTCTGTTTTGCACTGTGCTTTTTACACTCCTGCGTGAGTTTAAACAGTGCATCAGCAGATGTGTGGCCTCTGTTTTGCAATGTTATTCATAGTTCGGTTCCCCTGCCGTGCAGAACTAAAGTAGAGATGTATTGCCCCGTGGATCCGTTTCAGCCATTAGCTCTGAACACAGCAGCTGTTAGCAGGCAACGGATGCAGGATCATGGGGAGTATGTGTATGCACACGCACACACACACACACACAGACTCACAGCGAATATTTCCCTTATGTTAGATGCAATAACATTCGACTGCATTTGGCTTGGGGATAGGCCTCATGTCCCAATTACTATTCGTATCCAAATCAATCATGAGTGCACTTCAGTGACGGAGTGCGATTCTATCACTCGATCCACAAACAAAAAACACACACAGGTGATGAAGTATGTTTAGCGTGTCATTATCTTAATTGTTTTAAATAGTGTGGATCCTAATTAACACATGCAAACTAAGCCTAATTGCCCACTACTAATGGGCCATGGGCTTATCTCAACATTTATCATAGCTCCTGCTTAATAGTGAAAAAAGGCTTTAAGTGCACTTGATTGATGCTGCTGTTAGAAAGAAACACAAATGCATGGAAAATGGGACATAATGAAAATTAAATGAAAGTAATTAAATCTGACTTTTTAGATTTCTCTAGTGTATTGAATTTAATTACTTAGAAAACTTTCTACAGTATATACATTAAGATGCTAGTTTATTAGATCCTCCTACCTTGTATTTACATAACCTGGCACATTGTAGAAGCTCCAACTACCATAAAAAATTTTTATAGGTGTATACTGTATTTACAGAATGTAGCCCATCTGTTCCTTTTTTTTTCTAAGTTTGCCAATGTTAACCTTACCCTTGCAAAGTAAAATAGGAGGAAAAAACATTCTGCCCTTGACACTTAAGGCTATATTTAACTCGGTGCATTCTGAAGGTGTTTATAATCCTTGTTCCAGGCGTCAAACATGACAGTTAACCAGCTGTGTGATCGCTCTAGTGTGTTTCACACGTTATTAATTTTATTTTTTTAGATTTAACAGATATACAGGTAAACATTGTCACATGCAATGCACAGATGAAGATACAGATTCACAGCACTCCAGCTATCTAGCTAATGTCCCTGTTTAGCTTGCACTACAGGAATTACTCATTTAAAGATCATCATACACAACAAGATAAACAAAATTTTAAAAGTCTTAAGTTTTATTTTTATATTTTCTTTTCGACTACACAGTTATCTGTGGCCAATGAGCTTAGAAAAAGCTGTTGAGAAAAAGATTCTTTTCAGCTCACCACATTTGTAACAAGTGGTTTTTACATACTTGATTCTTATGATAAATCACCGCAAGCCTTTAAAAGTGCTATTCTTGCTTCTCTAGTAGCGACTCCATTGCATCTGTGCTCTGTGATCGAATGTCTGAGGATTTCTCATGGCAAGCCTCTTTATTAGTTCAAATCATTTTTATAAATAATACATTTCAAAAATTTTCAATGTAATGTTTTCCTATTTAATGGTGATGCCATCTCATTGACTTCTGATTTGTTATTTTCAACACATGTTTTTTATAATGGCAGTACAGGGTGTATTGTTAATGATGAAGCCTGGCCTCAGGCTTTCCAATTACAATAACATCCACAACAACTGATATCAGTAAAATCCACTTCAGTAATAAACAGCACTGACCTTGAACAAACATTTTTGGATATTTCTTCTCATCAGTAGCACAGAAATGGCACTGACATGGCTGTGTGTTTGCTACTGGTACAAATGAATAAGCAATAAACATACCATGACCATTTTATGAACGTCAAATTTGTTTCTTTTTAATTAGCCAAATTTCAATAGAACAGTAGAAAGCTATTTAGCAGAAATCACATTGGTCACAATAACAATAACATTATAAGAAATATAACAATACACAATAAAAGACTGCTTAGTGGCTTCAGTAAAATATATATATATATATATATATATATATATATATATATATATATATATATATATATATATATATATACATAGAGAGAGAGAGAGAGAGAGAGAGAGAGAGAGAGAGAGAGAGAGAGAGATAGATCCTGCCTCCATCATGTGTGTGGAGTTTGCATGTTCTTCCCAGCCTTGGAGGTTTGCTTCGGGTACTCCGGTTTCCTCCCTCAGTCCAAAAACATGCATTATAGGCTGATTGGCACCTTTAAAGAGAGTGAACGAGTGTGTGTGCAATTGTGCCCTACACTATTCCAGGGTGTACCATGATGTGCCCCGAGTCTCCTGGGATAGGCTCTGGGTTTCCATGATCCAATAGGATAAGTGGTGCAAAGAATAGAAGAATAGGATGAATTGATGGATGGATGGATGGATGGATTGATGGTATAGGTATAATAATACATTTACATTACATTATTATATATAATATAATACAGTACACAACATTCTAATTTGTTTTCCATGATATTTAAGGGTCAGTATCAGTATCAGGTTTTTAATTTTAGTTTAGTGATTAGCATTCCTCCAACTAGCAGGTGGCACCATTGTTAGGGCCCAGCCAGGGCTCCTTCTCAAAATAGAGCTCATGAGTGAGTAAACAAGGTATAACGCTGCTCAAACACTTTCCAAAACACTGTGAGTTCACTTTTTCTTTGTTTCTACTCTTTTTTCTTCCTGTATTGTTTACCTTCCTGAAAGATTTCAACATTGTCCCTCAAGTGATTCAGTACTTTTGCTGCTCCCCATTGGAGGATGGATGACGAAGCTGTCACTGTTTTATCAACAGATACAATTTTGCATTATAATTCTTCCCCAAACTCCAGTTTAACTCAGCCAAGCTCTGTACATGCTGATCACATGGCTAGTCAATATGAAACAGAAGATTATTCTCTGTCTTCTCAGTTGCTTTTGCTGAAGAATGACAAATACTTTTTTTTTTTAAGGAAAAGTAAACCTTTCCTTAAACATTTGCATTACAAACAGTTATTTAGTACAAAATTACTTTTCGCTTCATTCTGTACTTGAGAATAGGTATCATAAATGCACAATCAAGTTGAATATGTTTGTGTTGTTGGCAGGGGTTGATTCTTTATTGTTAGTAATCAGTTAATTAGGATATTCATTCAAACATGTTTCTCCCATTGTCTGACACAGGGCTATATATTTTTTCTTGAAGTTCAACTATGGGAAAGTCTGGTCAATCAGTACAATCAGATTAAACTTTAGCGAACATTTCAAATAGACAAGAATGCATCATTTTTATGTTCATGTACATTTACATTTACAGTTATACCATTTAGCAGATGCTGTTATCCAGCACGACATACAAAAATGCTTTCAAGTCAAGTCTCTATGAAGAATACATCAACACTCCTTCACTAGGTTACATACTTAGAATACCATTAACCTAAAACTCTTTTGGGAGCACAGGTTGTTTTGTAAATCAATAAAAGAACAGGTAAAATAATTGCTAGCTAAAGTATTTCAGGAAGAGGTACGTCTTTACCTGATGTTTAAAGATAGCCAGTGATTCAGCTGTTCTGACATCTTGGGGAAGTTCATTCCGTCACCTCGGTGCCAGAACAGAACAGAGTCTTGATGTATACATACCTATTACCTTGAGAAATGGTGGGACCTTCCGAGCAGTGCTAGTAGATCGAAGGGAGCATGGTGAAGTGTGAGGAGTGATAAGAGTTTTGAGGTAAGAGGGTGCCGGTCCATTTTTGGCTTTGTGGGCAAGACTCAGTGTTTTGAATCTGATGAGTGCAGCTACTGGAAGCCAGTGGAGGGAGCACAGCAATGGGGTGGTGTGTGAGGCAGTTTGAAAATTTGTAATGCAGCTTCATTTTGGATCATTTAAAGAGGATGAATTGTGTTTATAGGTAGACCTGCCAGCAGAGAAGTGCAGTAGTCCAGTCTCAGACTGACTACTGGCTGAATATTACTGATGGTGTAGAGAAGAAACTGAGAAACTGAGCTTGCCACATTAGCAACATGAGAGAAAATATATAGTTCAGTATATCCATGGTTACTTCAAGGTTGCAAGCAGTGGCCAAAGAGAAGATCAGAAGGTTTTGTAGAGATATCACAAGAACCTGAACTGGGAATAAATCACCTATGATGGTTCAGTTCAAGCCGTCATCCATGGTGATATGTCCGTCAGACATGCTGAGAGCTGAGCAGAAGCCGTGGTACCTGAGGAAGGGAAGGAGAAGATAAGCATAGCAGTGGTAAAAGAACCAATGTAAGGAAAAATTTTGTCCAAAGAGTGGGTATGGAGGGAGAAACAGAGAGGGCCAAGTACTGAACCTTGTGGTACAACTGTGGAGAGTCTGCATGGAGCAGATGTCAGTCCCCTCCATGTTACAGTACCTGATATGGAAAAAAATATGTTCTATAAGCTCTATGAGCTCCACGTGCTGCTTTCTATACTTTGTAGAAAGTAGTCTTGGCAGAAGTCACACCTGAAAGAAATTTGGCCAGGAGCGTACAGTATAAAGTAAGATCTGCATTGAGATTTGATTTCTTCCACTAACTTTCTGCTTAGTTCTCTTCCATTGCTGCACAACACATCTGACAGCCAAGGAACAGGAAAAATAGTCTTCTTGGGTTTAGTGGACAGAGGGGAAAGAATAGAGAAGAATTTGTCTTTGGCTGAGTCCAAGAGTAGGAAGGAAAAGGAGTTAGGGTTAGGAAGAGATGAAAGAGTGCCAGAAGCTAGAGACTGGGAAGTGAGAGATTTTGGGAGCTGTGAAGTGGGGTAGAAGTCCATACTTGTGTGTATATGTTAAATAAAAGGAGAAGGAATTCAGAAACACCATCTTCTTGACAACAATAGAATTGTACCACAGTGTTCCAACACCCCTGCCTGTTTCTAATGGTGAGTGAGATAAATTATAGTCCAAGGATAGTGTAGCTGGTGTAGTGGTGTTCTGTGCGGATATCCAGGTCTCAGTTTGTGCCAGAAAATCGAAAGAGTTGTGAAAGGTTAAAGCTGAGATAAAATCACCTATCCTTACAGTAGTCTGGCAATTCCAGAGCCGACCTGCCACCACTGTTTGAGACTGAGACAACAGAGGATGGTAGATGAGGTTACTGGAAATGTGACCTCTGCTCTGCATATATGAGGTCACTACAGAGATGGGTTTGAGGCAAATATCTTTAGTCTAACCATAAGTGAGATTAAAATATGATTTAAGAACAGCTATATGTTTTCATGGGCATTAGCCAATATCCAATATTGCCACGTTAAATCTCAATGTTGCCAAAGGCAGCCTGTTTGCTAATTGGGAAAATGTCAGCACAACTTCATTATTTATCACTTT
>NC_083474.1:16478108-16503108 GCF_030014155.1 Tachysurus vachellii
ACATTGCTGAGATATGATATGTATTATAAACAAATGTTCTTTTTTTCCCTTTTTACTCATATATAAGATGCATCCTGCATATTAAAGCAGTGCTTAAAACGATTACATGTGTACGAAAGTAAATAAAAGGAAAGCACCTTGTTTACGCGAATGGATGAAATAGTGCACTTGGCAAAATCAAAAATATTTTAGACTGTAGTCTACAGCTGTCTAGTAGCTGGATGATTTTAGTTTAGTTTACTTTATTTTGAGCCTTTATTTTAGACTAAACAGAAATAATCAGTCACAAGGATAGATTTATGCCATCTGAGGCACATATTTATGGGACAAAATTTGGGTAAATTAGACTCCATGGTGTAGCGCCAATGCAGCACTAAAATCAATGCCACTGGCCAAAACTAGAAGGAAAAGATCACAGTAACAACAACCCACTCTAAGAAAATCCCACTAAGGGAATTTGTTTGATTGACCCAGAAAGGTTTAAAAAAAAATGTAATAGCCATGTGGCTCGCTGTTCACAAGTATTTCAACTGAATGAAAAATAAAAGTAAAAGATGTGAGTACACATAATTTATTTATGCTTTAGATAGCAAGCTATTAGATAGATAGATAGATAGATAGATAGATAGATAGATAGATAGATAGATAGATAGATAGATAGATAGATAGATAGATAGAAAGATAGATAGATAGATAGATAGATAGATAGATAGATAGATAGATAGATAGATAGATAGATGGGGTATTTGGTAATAAATAGATATAATTAAATATTCAACAGATAGTAACTAATCACACAGTGCAAAGACACAAGTGTAAAAGAATGTGACAAGGTGCAGAACACAACCTGGAACAAACATTCACAACATCCAAGTGTTAAGATTTGTGGGATATGGGAATCTATTGAATTCCATCCAGTTATTCATTCCTTCAGAGAGGCTAAAAGCAAGTCACTTTGGGAGGTGTTGTGGTGTCTGATTGCAGATGGCAAAAAAACCCCAAGTAGTGCTTCCTAAAGCAGTATGTTGGAACGAGACATGCGCTGTGTTCCCTTGACTAAATGGAGGGCCCTCTGAACAATTTCTTGAATCACCACTGATTGTTCTAGCAACTGCTACAACCATAAATCATTGATAAAGATAAATATACTGCCATAGAACTTTTCAGGAACTTTGAAACTGAGCCTACCAACCATGAAAAACACCAATGCCAGATTTCTAAACCTTTACAAACTTCTAGGTACAGTACAATCATTTTCTTATAAGCATCGATACCTACACCAGCACTTCCATTAAAGGGATAGTCAAGTGGCTGAATGATATTTGGGTAAACTGGACAATGTATACACCTGATATTGACCCAGTCATTGCAGTCTTATATGTGTTATTTTGTTGGGACAAACACTTAATTATGGAGAACAAATCAATGATTTTTGTATTAGGATTAAAGATGCTTCTTTGTACTAAGCGGGTCTGTTTTCAAAAGAATTATTTCTAATGTTGTTCAATTCCACTAAAATTCATTTTTAAGTGACTATACAGTGATCAGCCATAAGATTAAAACCTCTTGGCTGATATTGTGTAATGTATGTTCACCTCAACAGCTCTGCCATTTCAAGACATGGGCTACACAGGCTCCTCAACCTCTACTCATTCTCAGAGCCACTATTAAGTTTTTCAGCAGATTGTGGTACAGTTGCTCTTCTGTGGGATCGGACCAGACGAGTTAACCTTCTCTCCCCATGCATATCAGTAAGCCTTGGTCACCTATGACCCTGTCCCTGGTTCACCAGCTTTCCTTCTGTGGACCATTTTTGATAGGTACTAACCACTGCATACGAGGAACATTAAGCTATCACATTTTCTCTCAGATCATTACGCTTGCTCAATTTTCCTGCTTCCAACACATCAACTTTAGTAACTGACTGTTCACTTCCTGCTTAATATATCCCACCCCATTGACAGGTGCCATTGTGACGAGATAATAAATGTTATTCATGTCACTTGTCAGTGGTTTTAAAGTTATGGCTGATTTAAAACTAGAATCAATGAACTTTATCCAACTTTCCAACACTGTAAGCAAAGATGGGAAAGAAAAATGATAGATACACTTGCTTGAAGGTTTTTTGGTATCCTTGAACCCTGCAACCAACAGGATGCTGCTGATATATAAATGAACAGATCTTGGAAACAATGAATTATACAGATTTAGGTCATTTACAGTATCTTTTTTTGTGATGTTTCTAAACATGTTTCATGATTTTAACTCCCATTATTAGTGAATATTTGGTTAACAGGTCTATTGTTCTCTATTTAGTGGGTAACAAGTTGAAATACTAGTCCATGGAGATTTGTAGAATATGGTTTAAAAAGGATGAAATACTCTTTCATGTACTGGTTTTAAATTCTGTAGTGATGCTTCAGTTTGTGTGGCTGTAGATAAATTCAGATTGCCTTTCTCTGTGCCGTATGACAGTCGCACACGGTAGCTGCTAACCCTTTTACTCTGCTTGATATGAAAAAACATCAAAGATCAAAAAGTGGCAGAAAGAAGACACTGACTGTTGTGTTTGCTGGAAGGAAAGAGAGCTGCCCATCGATCGCCACACGCTGAGACTCACAGCCTGAGGCGATTTATGGCCTTCGGCTGAATATGCCACACCTAGTCACATACTATGCCGCCTGGCATAAGCTAAGCTAAAGTAGGAGTTTAACACTTCTGTCTGGCGTGTGCAAATCTGGAGCATAAAAGTACTTTTCATCTTCTATTTTTTTCATGTCTTCACAAACCTGTTTGAGTATGTTATTGGATTTCCTATCACTGTTGTTTAACCGACGAGATAAAGTTAATGTTAACAATTATCCAATCATTTATATGCAGCAGCACCACAATTCATAACATCATTCATATCCAGGTCAAGAACTTCACATCATTTTCACAATTTTCATTAGAAACATTTGATTATGGTAACTTTGACCACTACATAATTCTTAAGGGTTTAATTAGCTGAAATGAGTATCTCAGAAACTGTTTAACTACTATCCTTTTTACACAAAACAGTTTCTAGAGTTTATCCAGAATCGTGCACAAAAAAACATCCAGTGAATCACACGTTCTGTGGGTGGAAACACCTTGTTGATGATGTGAAAGGTCAAAGGAGAATGGACAGACTAATTTGAGCTGACGGAAAGGCTAAGGCAACTCAAATAAACACTTTTTTACAACCATGCTGATCAGCAATGTTGAACCATGAGGTTGCTAGGCTGTAAGAGCAGAAGACCAAATCAAGTTTCACACTTTTCAGCCAAGAAAAGGAATCTGAGGCTACAGTGGGCACAGGATCAGTATTGAATTTTATTATTCAGAAACTGATTTTTTTTTTTTTTTTGTCAGGAAACATTACTTACTGGAAACTCAGGAAACTCTACTTATTGTGCACTTGAACGGAACAACTTCCAGCAAGAGATCATCATCAAACCAATTTTTTTTTTTTTTTTTTTTTATTATGCCAATAAAGTGGCTTCATTTTGATCATGCTGTCTTGAAGCAACTTGTTACTGGTGCAGGCTTCGAATTTTGAATCGCACTTTTATATGTGCTACTGAAATCCAATATACATCTGATATGTAGCACTGCAACCTCAGTATGAACAGGCAAATTGGAATTCATATGACGTTTTCCAACTCCACATTCATCATGATCTCGGCTAAACCATTGTTCCTGGGTGTCAAATATTGCAAGATTTATGTATGTTGACTTGAGTCATTGATACCACAGACGCAAACGTCACACACTGCCTTGCTTTTGCCGGCAGTCAGAGCGGGTATGACACTTTCATTTAGCGACTCACAGGCTGGAAGTTGTATTAAAATATAATTATTAACGCAACCTGGGAGTTAAGCAAAGCGATCCTACATTAATCAAAGTGGCATGCAAGACATGCTGCAAATAAGCAACTTAGCTTAGCAGAGGCTCAGCTTCCTCAGACAGAAAGAAGTCGTGAGAATTTTCAAAAAGTTGGATTAATTATACGAATCAGAAAGCAATTAAAACCTTTTTTTTTCTTATTTTTTAAATCATGCCATTTCTATTAGCACTATTATGTCAGAAATAGAACTACTATTTTAAAATGGTTATTTTACCAAATTCTAACTCACTTTTCAGGAGTCTGGTCTATAATGAAATATAGAAAATATATTAATGTTACTGATATAGAGTTACTTTAATATAATTTCATAGAAATGCATTTTTTACCAAACCAATTTTACATGAATAACAACAAGATGTTGAATCTATTTTCATTTTTTATCATTTATTATTATTTACCAAATTTTGGACTAAGTTAAGTTAAGAAATATAGATGTTAAGGATTAAGGTGTAGGGAGTTCGATTGGGTTTTAGAGATCAGCAGTATTGCTCAGGAGTTAAGGGTTAAAGTTTAGGAATTAAGCGTCTGATTTCTGCTGGGCAAACTGGGAGGTGGATGGAGGAAAATTGATGTAAAGATGTGTGTCTCCAGACCATGAGCCCAGTGATTTAGTGTAAAATTAGAACAAGATTGGACCAAGAACTGACCCCTATGGGACTCCAGTGGTAAAGGTGTGAGGTTATGAAATTGAACCTCTCCAAGTTACCATGTGGTAGAATCAATACGTAGGGCACGATGAGAAGTATGTCAGAGTACAACTGCTAAATCCCAAGTCACAAAGAGTAGAAATGAGGATCTGGTAATACAAACTGTTAAATGCAGCATGCAGGAAGCAGAGAAAGAGAACAGAATGCACAAATTTCTCTCTGCCTTTGTGTAAAGCTTCACTGACTGCAGGAAGAGCATTTTCTATAGAACGCATGTGCTAGTAACCAGACTGCTTGGTATCTAGGGGATCATTTATTTGAAGATATAAAGTCAGTGCTCAAGAACTACACATTCTAGGGACTTGCAGAGGAATTAATGAAAAGAAACAGGTCTGTATTTAGCAAGAGAGTGTGTTCAAGCATGGGCTTCTTAAAGAGAGGTGTGACTTCAGATAGGAAGATTTGAAGATGGGAAGAAGCAGACCACTAAACAGATGGATTGATCATAACAGGCACATATGGATGATATCATTTTGAAGAGGGTGAATGATATTTAAATGAGTGAGAAGGTCACCGGATGCTTGGCTGGTCATACTATAACTACTGAGTAGCATACCTTCTTCCTTCATCAGCTGAATATTTGGACCCACATTGTGCATGAGATTGAAAGGATATTTGAATATCCTTGAAATCATGTCCTCACACTGTGGGAAGGAAGAAGGAGATCAAATAAACAAAGGAAGACAAAGAAGGTAGAGAAGAATCCATTCAGGTGAAAAAATGCATGTCTTAATTCTAGAATGAAAGCAGACAGCCTTAAGTGGACAAGAAGGCATGCAGCACCGAGTACACACAAGAAATATTGCTAAGGAAAAGGTAATTTTCTTACACTCCTTGGTTTTGGAGTGGAAGAGAAAATGATTGACATTTCCAACCAGGATAGTGGATCACGATGATATGATGTAAGCAAGTTTTCCATACTGCATGCAATTCAAACAATGAGGTCTAATGTTTGTGAATGAAAAAAGACAGCATGCACAGGAAGAGGTAATAAGCGAACTGTTCCCCCAACCTCCCCCATTCCCTCCCCAGCACCAGTCACAAGTCTTGAGGATACTGGTGAAAGAGATAGCTGTAAAATTGCATTATATGTGGACATTCTGTGTGGACGTTATTTGGCTTGATCCAGTGTCCCTGTCAGTGCCAAGGAGTGAAGGGAGAAGCTAGTAGAGTAAGCTTTGTCAGATTTGTGCACAGCTGACTGGCAGTCCCAGAGGCTTCCAGCAATGAGCTGCAGATCTGGGTGGACAGATAAGATGGGTGAGGTCATGTTTGCATGTAAAATGCCATCTGCTAATGAGAAGATGATGAAGACAGGAATCCTCCAGAAGAGCATGAATCATAGATGGATATCCTTATGTTGGTGTAGGTCAGTAAAAAGAGGCAAACCAATAGAGCAATAGTCCTCATAGCTGTACCTTGGTCCATGGTCTATTCCCTCGCCACTGTGTTGATATCTGATGTGATTCTTTGGAAGTCTATTTAGCTGCTGTTTATGTAAAAAACATATGACTAATATGTTGCATAACAACAAGGTGTTTCTGAAGGTTTCTGATTTATTCTTTCTGAATGAATTAATATGCATTAGCAGGCACTTCAGACCTTTTTTTATCAGCTCAGCTCAAGTGGATGGAAACACACAAGACCTGTGCTTTGGTGTGTAATGGTATGTCTTTATAATACATTACCATGTGTGTAGGATGTATATATATATATATATATATACATTACTATATGTTGTATATATATATATATATATATATATATATATATATATATATATATATATATATATATATATATATATACATTACTCACTTTTAGTGTAGGGTATAAGGTTTTAGATTTACATTTTGGTGACTAGCATGAGGGATGAGGAGTTTTGTATTATGGTTTAGGACTTAAGTGTTAGGGTTGGAGGTTCATGGATTAAATAGAGATCAGAGATTAGGAATTAAAAATTAGCATTGAGGTATAACATTTAGAGATTAAGGATTAACAGTAACACTTATACTTACTTACTTACCTGTTCACCCAGTGACCAACTTAAATATTAACACTCTCAATTACTCTCTCAATTCATCAATCATTCAATCTGTCACTCAATGTGTATCCCAATTACACAGTCTTCTTTGTCAATATGTGTTTTCAGCATACCACCAGACACCAGGAGCACTTTTTAGGGATTCACACAACTTCTTCTTTCTTCTCACTCTTTTAGGCAGTTTCTCTGCCAGGGTGAAAGCTGCTCAGGCTGATACATTTTGTTCCCTCTCACTTACTGTCTAAACTCTCATGGGGTTCCTGATTCAAGGCAGCTGCCATGTTGCATGTTTCATGTGTACCTGTAAGATGGAGAAACTGAAGGATCCGCTGCATGTGTGTGTGTGTGTGTGTGTGTGTGTGTGTGTGTGTGTGTGTGTGTGTGTGTGTGGGTGTGTGTTTGTGTTAGCCTGTGGAAGTTCTCACACCTCCTTGTGTTTTTTTCCCATATGAATGACTAGTAACTGTACTGTCCTCTCTCTCTCTCTCTCTCTCTCTCTCTCTCTCTCTCTCTCTCTCTCTCTCTCTCTCTCTCTCTCTCTCTCCATCTCTCTCATACACAGTGAACCTGTCCTGTCCCATGGGAAAGAAGGATATAACTGGCAGCTGGAAATAAAATAAATAAATAAATCAATAAAATAACACTGTATATTTCCTTGTTCTCACAATGCTGGGGGTTCAGTAGGGTGATATGGAGCTGCTACTGCAATGATGTCTGCTAGAATCCATTTTTTAAAATAACCTTTTATTTAAATAAGTCAGAATCAAAAGCAGTATTAAGTAATTATGCTTATTCTATAGTTACACTTAGCAAGACTATTCTTAGTTGAGCAGCTATGTGTGGAGTTCCTGTCATGTCTTCCTGGTTTCTTCTCACCTCCCAAAACATGGCAGATTTTAATGGCATAGATCACAGAATTCCTAGACCATGAATTAAAAGAATGACCCTTTTGGATTAGATCATACAGTATTTTAACTAATTTCAATATTGGTGCTTGGTAATGCTTGGTGCTGTACTAGGCTCTGGTCTAGTGCAACTGTTGTTTTCCCCATATTGTACATACTAACCCTGGGTACAATCCTCCCTGTATCTAATTATGGCGTTAGTTTGCATTGTTATACTGATAACACAGTTACATTTCATCATAAACAGAGTATACAGAAGAACAGAATAGAAGCCGGGGCATAGAAGCCTTTATTATCGCCACATATACATTACAGCACAGTGGAATTCTTTTCTTCACATACCCCAACTGAGGAGGTCAGAGTGCAGGGGCAGTTATGATACAGCACCCCAGGAGCAGGGAGGGTTAAGGGCCTTGCTCAAGGGCCCAGCAGTGGCAGCTTGGCCGTGCTGGGCCTTGAACCCTGATCCTCCGATCAACAACCCAGAGCCTTAACCAGTTGAGCCACTACTGGTACTTGCAGCTTATTCTATATCGTCGGTTCACTGATAAAGATCTGAACTTATATAATATATTAATTATATATAAAATTTGCTTAAATTGAACCACCTGACATTCTTTGCTGATTTTTCCTCTGACTCCCATCCTCCTTTAAGGTTATGCTCTTGATATTTAAACAACAACAAAAAAATGCAGTGACCCGTATTAGCTGTACATCAGGCAATAGTTTAATTTACCCTTCTTGCTACTAGCTAGCCATTAATTATACTCTGTATCTGTATCATCATTCAAGTTTGTTAATTGATTTTAGCCCTAAAGTTAATCTGAAATAATGAAAAATAAGCAGATACAAGAGCACAGCTTTGGTAACACATGCTGTTATAGCTGCTCTTTGCCAAGTCCCTTGTTGTTAGTGTGGAATTATTTTTATTTTAGATGCTTTTTCAGTAGTGGGAAACATGTCGAAGGACATTCAGTATACAGAGATTAGTTTGAAAAATGCTGAAATATACCATTAAGCACTGAGTTAATACTGTTCAAATTTCTACATTTCTGTTTTTTTCACCAAGCAAAAGCATATGAGTGAAAGTGTACACAGGTCTTGAGTAAATATTTTAAAGATCCAATTAGCTTTTGGCCGTTTGCACAGCAGAAGTGCTACAGCATTATGGTGACATTAATGGCCGATGCTAGATTGCTGCATTTCTCTGCTCTGCCTGTTTACAGGAGAATGGGGAGCAGAGCGGACAGCATCATAACCATAACGAAGCCTTGTGCTGCCTGGAGAGAGCTCTGCTTCACTCCTACACACACACATACACACACACACACACACACACACACACGCTCTCACACATGAAGCTAATCATAGCCTCCTGCCTGCTGGCAGCTAACCTCTGTGTGAACTAAAGCAAGTCACTATCACTTAATCACACTATCACACTATCTTCTTTCTTTCTTTCTTTCTTTCTTTCTTTCTTTCTCACCACCTCTCTTTCTCTTACTCATTCCTGCTCTATAGCTTTGTCAGAGTGCAATAGAGATTCGTCTACATTTTGTATGGAAATAAGTGGGAAATTGTGTAATGGTACATGAGTGCAGGATTGTGGCTCCGTGTTGTGGTGTTTAATCAGCAAGTCTGGAGCATGCTGCGTGATGGCAAGAGGCTTAAAGATGAGGGAGGAAGCGCAGTGCTATCTGGCCACAGTGCTGTCGGAGAGGAAAAGCAATTTAAGTCTTACAAAAGGCTTAAATGCGACTTACAAAGACTCCAGTATGCTAATGTTAAAACATATTCCTCTTTTCAAATGCAAGAGGGTGACTGACAGGTTGGATCATGTGTAGAACACAGTTTTACATGTTTCTAGATATTAGCGTAATGTTGTTTTTTAAAGCAACAAACGTTTTATTTTTATTATTATGCAGGGTCTCTTTTGGTTAATAGAGCTTCCAGGTATCTGACTAACTGAGGCATTTTTGTTATGGTACATCTTGAAAAATGTTTTTGATTTTCAAGATTGAACCAGAGCCCCTGGAGCTGTGAGCGATACCCTCAGCAGCAGATTTGTTTATGATTTTGGTTTAGCGAGCAGAAATATGGGATTGCTGACATGACACATACACACGTGATGCTTCACATCCTTTAAGTATAAGGAAAATTCCTTCTGAATGAGTTTTTACCTCAGCGCGTGCTTACTGTATATTGCATGCAAATGCTGACTGCTTACTGTAGATGCTGTTTGGATGGAATTTAGCGATAGAGTGAGAAGTTAGACTTTTTTTGTGGGGGGACTGATAGGTCATACCACAGACAATCATTATGTGTTATTCAGAAGGTTAAAAAGCTTTAAGCATTACAGAAAATGAGAGTCTTTTGACTGACAGGACTACAAGTACGTCTGTGAATATATAATGTCTTCAACTTTACACAAAGGTTCCCAAGTCTAGAAGTTAATGCTTCTGTCTTTTCCTTAACACCAAGTTGCTGGACCTGGTAATAAACCTGACACATCCTCACACTTAACTTCCCCTGAGGCTCCACTGCCTCAAGCCACTGTTCTATTTATAGCTCTGTTTCACTAGGTTATGTGGTTCATATTTATATCGTATTGAATATAGTTTGGAAGCCCGTAGGAAATGACTTTATGGCAAAAGACTACGCCAAGATCTATTGCTTTATAAAAACCTAGCATTATGCACTCTTTTACTGACAATATCTCTTCTGCTTCTATAATTCTGTTAGTGAAGCTCCTGTTTATGGGTCTGGCTGCTGGCCCCTAAGCTACTTTGTCTCCTGCTCATGGAGGTGTATGTGTGTGTGTGAGAGAGAGAGAGAGAGAGAGAGAGAGAGAGAGAGAGTGAGTGAGTGAAAGAGAGAGAGGGGGAGATTTCTCTCAGGCTACAATGCGAATGTCGCCAATCCATGAGATTGATGCATCTCATAAGCAACCCGCATGTTCGCAGGATCAGCTCCCACTGTGGGACAGGTTCAGCTTTGCCATGTTTAACCCTTTCAATACCTGCACACCTGTATGGTCAGGTTTAGACTTGTGACTAGATAGTAACTTCATCGTTACAAGTAAATCTACCCTTGTTATAATGTCAACATGGAGAAAATGCCCTCAGTGGCCAGGAGTGTGCAAGGTCTATGAGCTGAGATGAGGAAGAGGGCAGATAATACTTTCTTCCATGTGTGTTAGGCTGCAAGAGTTTAAAAAGATAAAGAGGCGACTGTTAATAACATTCAGAGGATTCTTATATCACATAAAAAGTAAAAATAAATGAAAATATTTTTAGTTTTTTTTGCCATAAAATCACTGGAGGTCTTGTCTGCATGTATGGTTTGATAATTATAGCATAAATTTGCTATAAATGTAAAATAACCTTTGCGTCACTCTGGCCTTTATGAGGAGCTGGCATATGGTTTCTCCTCGAGTCCAAATAGATGTGTTTTAGACTGACTGACATTTCTATGTTGCCTGTAGTCTGTGGTTGTGTATGCGACTGTATTCTGTGAAGGTTTGGCAGTCTGTCCAGGGTGTCCCCTACCTTATGCCATGAGGCTCCAGTGTATCCTGTAATCAGAAAAAAGATATACAGTGGTGCAAAAAAGTATTTAGTCAGCCACCAACTGTGCAAGTTCTCCCACTTAAAAAGAAGAGAGCAGCCTGTAATTTTCATCATAGGTACACTTCAACTATGAGAGACAGAATGGGGGAAAGAATCCAGGAAATCACATTGTAGGATTTTTAATGAATTAATTGGTAAATTGGTAAATAAGTATTTGGTCACCTAAAAAAAGCAAGATTTCTGGCTCTCACAGACCTGTAACTTCTTCGTTAAGGGGCTCCTCTGTCCTCCACATGTTACATGTATTAATGGCACCTGTTTGAACTCGTTATCAGTATAAAAGATACCTGTCCACAACCTCAAACAGTCAGACTCCAAACTCCACTATGGCCAAGACCAAAGAGCTGTCAAAGGACACCAGAAACAAAATTGTAGACCTGCACCAGGCTGGGAAGACTGAATCTGCAATAGGTAAGCAGCTTGGTGTGAAGAAATCAACTGTGGGAGCAATTATTAGAAAATGGAAGACATACAAGTCCACTGATTATCTCCTTCGATCTGGGGCTCCACGCAAGATCTCACCCCGTGGGGTCAAAATGATCACAAGAACGGTGAGCAAAAATCCAAAAACCACATAGGGGGACCTAGTGAATGACCTGCAGGGAGCTGTGACCAAAGTAACAAAGGTTACCATCAGAGAAACTCAAATCCTGCAGTGCCAGACGTGTCCCCCTGCTTAAGCCAGTACATGTCCGGGCCCGTCTGAAGTTTGCTAGAGAGCATTTGGATGATCCAGAAGAGGACTGGGAGAATGTCATATGGTCAGATGAAACCAAAATAGAACTTTTTGGTAAAAACTCAACTTTTTTGTGTTTGGAGGAAAAAGAATGCTGAGTTGCATCCAAAGAACACCATACCTACTGTGAAGCATGTGGGTGGAAACATCATGCTTTGGGGCTGTTTTTCTGCAAAGGGACCAGGACGACTGATCCGTGTAAAGGAAAAAACAAATGGGGCCATGCATCGTGAGATTTTGAGTGAAAACCTCCTTCCATCAGCAAGGGCATTGAAGATGAAACATGGCTAGGTCTTTCAGCATGACAATGATCCCAAACACACCGCCCGGGCAACAAAGGAGTGGCTTTGAAAGAAGCATTTCAAGGTCCTGGAGTGGCCTAGCCAGCCTCCAGATCTCAACCCCATAGAAAATCTTTGGAGGGAGTTGAAAATCTGTGTTGCCCAGCAACAGCCCCAAAACATCACTGCTCTAGAGGAGATCTGCATGGAGGAGTGGGCCAAACTACCAGCAACAGTGTGTAAAAACCTTGTGGAGACTTACAGAAAACGTTGGACCTCTGTCATTGCCAACAAAGGGTATATAACAAAATAATTTGCAAATAAATTCTTTAAAAATCAGACAATGTGATTTTCTGGATTTTTTTTTTCATTTTGTCTCTCATAGTTGAAGTGTACCTACTGTATGATGAAAATTACAGGCCTCTCATCTTTTAAAGTGGGAGAACTTGCACAATTGGTGGCTGACTAAATACTTTTTTGCCCCACTATACATTTGTAAAAAATGTATCTAACTCTTCCTCTGCCTCTTATTTTGTCTTGAAATACTGCATAATCCAAATTAAATCTGTTACAGTTCCAGATTGTAACACCAACATGGGGAATACATATTCATAGACTCTAACAATATTTTTTTGTTATATACTCAAAACGCAGTTAAACTCAAAGGAAAAAGTCCAAACTTGAATGGCTGTGACTCTCCTTTTATCCCGTTCCAGTAAACAAAGGTACAGATTTTTCCTGTCTTTATGAAATTACCTCACACATCCACAGGCTCAGTTCTTGTGTCTAGAACAAGAATATTATTAACTTTATGAATGTTTTATGATAGTTTTAGGAATTCAGGAACAGAAATTTATTGAACCATCATATCGATCCATTGTTTTTCAAAATTGTACTGGAGTACAACCTAAATTGTACAAACCTAAATGTCACCCAAATCAATTCCATATAAGAAATATCTACTTCAGACTGCCATACCTCCAGTTCATTGGTGAGGTCACGCAAACTTAGTGATCTAGTACACAGTGTGACTTACTGTAATATATAATCATGA
Source organism: Tachysurus vachellii (assembly GCF_030014155.1). Taxonomy (NCBI): domain Eukaryota; kingdom Metazoa; phylum Chordata; class Actinopteri; order Siluriformes; family Bagridae; genus Tachysurus; species Tachysurus vachellii. The sequence continues at coordinate 16,491,393 of NC_083474.1, forward strand.
AAATAACTTTATGGGGCAGCTGTGTTGAATGTTTCAGCTGTGTTGAGTCATTTTTCCTTTATTCACTTTGTTTATGATCCACACAATAGAGCATAAGACAACAGCTGGCTAACGAACGCTAGTTACAGCTAAGAAATTTAGCATTACTCAGAAAATCAACAAAATATCCCAAATTTAGTTACAAATTTAAATTATTAAATTGAACTTTTATAGGGGGGCACGGTGGCTTAGTGGTTAGCACGTTCGCCTCACACCTCAAGGGTTGGGGGTTCGATTCCCGCCTCCGCCTTGTGTGTGTGGAGTTTGCATGTTCTCCCCGTGCCTCGGGGGTTTTCTCCGGGTACCCCGGTTTCCTCCCCGGTCCAAAGACATGCATGGTAGGTTGATTGGCATCTCTGGAAAATTGTCCGTAGTGTGTGATTGCGTGAGTGAATGAGAGTGTGTGTGTGTGTGCCCTGCGATGGGTTGGCACTCCGTCCAGGGTGTATCCTGCCTTGATGCCCGATGAGATAGGCACAGGCTCCCCGTGACCCGAGGTAGTTCGGATAAGCGGTAGAAGATGAATGAATGAATGAATGAATGAACTTTTATAAAACAGCACATCTTATAGGGTCACCTCCAAAATCTGAAGTAGCTTTAACACTGGAAAGCTGGAAATCATATGCATTCTAATAAAAGCTCACTAAATTTATGCATTATGCAGCTATATAGTTTTGTTTGTAAGTAAGTGTTTATGGAAAGGGTCATAGACGTAAACGTAAAAGGGTTAAGTGGAAACAGGTGAGCGAGAATGAAGTAATGTCTGGACTCAACTGAAGTGCAGAATCACGGTGGTGATGAGTAATTTTGTTTGTTAGTTTGCTTGCTGGGGGGCACGGTGGCTTAGTGGTTAGCACGTTTGCCTCACACCTCCAGGGTCGGGGTTTGATTCCCGCCTCGACCTTGTGTGTGTGGAGTTTGCATGTTCTCCCCGTGCCTCAGGGGTTTCCTCCGGGTACTCCGGTTTCCTCCCCCAGTCCAAAGACATGCATGGTAGGTTGATTGGCATCTCTGGAAAATTGTCCGTAGTGTGTGATTGCGTGAGTGAATGAGTGTGTGTGTGTGCCCTGCGATGGGTTGGCACTCCGTCCAGGGTGTATCCTGCCTTGATGCCCGATGACGCCTGAGATAGGCACAGGCTCCCCGTGACCCGAGGTAGTTCGGATAAGCGGTAGAAAATGAATGAATGAATGAATGAGTTTGCTTGCTTGCTTGCTAGAAAGGTTCAGACTATCTGGCAGAGACAAGACACAGACATTATGGGATAGAACCAAAAAGTTGTTTGAGCAGATGGTTTTTGCTTTATGAACCAGACAGGACACAGAAATATCTCAATTTCTAAAAGGATCTAAATAAGTAATGAAATTGTGTTTTATTCTTATAATGTAATTACATTTGGAAAAATACTATAGTATATATTCAATTTAACTGATGTGTTCTGGTGGACTAATTTTCAATCAATATTAACAAACGAATTGTTTTATCACTGCAGGTCATATATAAAATTAGTCAAAATGGTGTTGGTTTTCAGTGTGAGATGTTTTTCCAGACTTATGACCTTACACAACATTTTAAAGCTTGAAGATAACAACTTCAAATTTTAGATTCTCATGATCAAGCACTTGATGTCAGAGATGCATGTCAGAGAGCAGAAGTGGGTTTGATATCATCATTTACTTTGAAGATAAAATAATTTGTGTGAAATAAAACCTGTTTTTGTGGTTTTTGGAACAATATTGCAGACAAGTTCTTAAAACCCAGAGTGTCTACATTCAGACGAGTCATTAAGCTCCACTGTGGAGTGTGACATAACAAAGAAATTTAATGGAAATCGACACAACAAAACAGGACGAAATTTCATTTTGTGGCCTGGGAAAAAAAAAGTAAAAGAGTATTCCTGGCTAAAAATCCAGACAAACCACTGACACTGACTTTTGTATAGTATGTATGTCAAAGAAAGCTATTAGTACAAAATTTTAAATGGTATTATATTTACAGAACATTAATGAATTTCATTATTCTATACACTCAGTAAATTACCCAGATGCTTTTCTTTTGAGGCTTACACCTGGCCCCAAGGCTGACAGAACTGTGCACTTTAGCCCTAATTAGCTGGAGGTGTTTAATAATCTGTCCCAGTTGTGTGTTTGTGTGTATGTGAGAGTGTGCATGTGTGTGAGTGTGGGGTAGCACATGCCCGCTTTGCAAGAACATTAATGTCTCATAAGCAGCATCTGTTTTAGGGTTGCTAACCTGTGGCTCCTCTGCTCTGAGATTCAGCGTCTGTCTTTCCCTCGGTCCTGCTGGAGGAGGATGTCTCCATGCTGCTCGTGACACACACACACACACACACACAAAACTGCCAGGAAATCTTAATGTGCTCTCAAATCCTCAGTACTCGCCTAAAGGTGTAGCTTTTTTCTCTCTGCTTGAGCATTTCGTCCCTGAGAGTGCTGGAGTTACTGGCACCTTTTGCATGGATGTGTCTCCTGCTGCCTCTTTCTTTCTCCCTCACACACATTTTCTCTCATTTTCTCATCATGATTTCCTCCCTCCGGTTATATATCTTTCTCTCTTTTGGGTCTTTCCAAGCCTCTGCACAGACCACAGAGCATTACGGGTAGTAACTTTGGCAAATTTTAGTGTTTTGTATTTGTGTGTGTGTGCGTGTGTGTGTGTGTCTTGTTGCCAGCCTTGTTAAAAATTGCCGGCTGCCCACGTACCTCCCACGGCCCATACTGGTGCCTATTTTCCTCCAATGTAGCACACGTTCTGCTCATGTTCCTGCAAGCTAAAAGAAAAGCCTAGCGAGCATGATCAAACTGCAAATCTCTCCTGCGAAAGCTCATTATCCTTACACACACACACACACCTCACACACTCACTCGCAGCTGGTCAAAGGTGCTAGAGATCACAGCGGCAAAAAGGAAACATGTAGGTTACCTTTACAGGTGCCTCTGTTCAATTAGTGATCTGGGTTTTGCATTATAATTGTATGACTAGTGATGGGAATACTTTAGATTCAAACCATTTGCCTCAAATGTCTGGTGTCCATCATGAAAAAAATTCACTATTTACGCTGTGGTGTGAACAGTGTAACGTCATGACAACGAACAAAGTCATTTAGGATAATCAGGGTTACTTTCTTCCTTTGTGCAGTTTGGTATCCTTTACTGGTTCGAGGAGAAAAAACTGGACGTTATGCAGATGAAGTTTAGTTCAACTAATTTAATTGTGTAAATATGGACAGCTATTTTTCAGAGGTTTAAAATGAATTGGAAAATAAGAAATAATTATAATGAGTATGATGTAACATGACCACAGATGGGAATCTACTGAGAAAATCTATTTAAGTGAAAGTGTAGAGGATTGTTTGTTCCATTGTCAGGAGAAATCTAATATCAGCTAGACACCTATCACATCAGGATTCAGTCCTGTGTTTCACATGAAACCATGCCATAATTTCATCTGTTAGAGACATTTCAATACTTTTGTCCACCCATCTGTCCATCCATCCATCCATCCATCCCTTCTTCTATACATTCAATCATTCATTTATTCATTCATTCATCCATCTATCCTTAAGGCATGGTACATACTGGACAGGATGCCAGTGTATCACAGGGCACAATCATACACACACGATGGACAATTTACAGAGATTCCAGCCCTACTGCGGCCCTTGTCTTTGGGCTGGAGGGGGCAACAAGCACTGGGGGCATGCAAGCTCCATATACACATACACGGGGTGGAAATCAAGCCATCAGACCTAAGGGGTTGTAAGGCAACTGTGCTAACTACCAAGCCACCATGCTCCCCTCCCCCTACCGATACGTAAGTAAACTTAAAAATATAAACTTTTCCTTTTAACTTTCACTTGATTACATTAAATTTGTGGCTAATTACAAATTTATACTTTATATAGAAACACTTGATTCTGCCCATTTAATCAGTTGACCTTAGCTTTCAGTAGTCAGAAGTAGCTCTGCTTGGTTGGAAAGAAAACCTGCACCCACACCAAACCTTTCTTATTAGATTTTATGCCAATGTCAAATGAAGCATGAAAAGATTTTAAGAAATTAAAAGATCTATAAATTACATTGTAAATTGCATTGCATTTGGTAACTTTCATAATTATTCCTTTAAATCCTTTTTTCAAATTAACCCAGTGGTTTTGTTGTTGTTTTTCCTCTTTACATGTATTTTTGCTCCTTACTTTGGTGCTTGTTAAAAAAAAAAAAAATGCAAAACTCTTTTCTATAGACCAATTTATTCAGAAATCTAACAATTTACATGCAAGTAGTGTGAAATATGTAATGTCAAAAACATGTAATGAGTCTGAAAGTGCCACAAACACCCCAAGTTTCTGCATGATAATTAGTTTTCCTTTAACTGTATCTAAATGCCTAGTTTAAAAATGTTTTGTTTTTTTTCTGTTTTTAATCTCTGTTTATCTCTATTTTTCTTTCTTTTAAAGAAGTAAAAAAGTGGAGATGTTTTATAGACCCACACACATTGTGAACAAACACACTCACATCGGGAGGAAAACAAGAATGGCCCCGAAGGCAGTGGTTTCCAGCAGATGTTGGAGGAACCGGGAGCGCCATTCGACGGCGGCTCATCACATTTCCATTTGGCACGTCTCAGCCGCGTCTCTGAGTTATGATGGTCTGCGCCATTCTCAAGATGCTGAGCCGTTCAAATCTCATTCATTATGAATGCCAGTGATTGGGAATGCTGCCATCGCGTCGGCCTGCTATAACCACAACACAACACCGAGAAATACGCCTTCGCTACAAAACATACTTTATATTGCTCCAGATAGTGGAAATGAATATCAGAACATAGGAACCGTGGAAGATTTGGAGAAGACACAGCATCGTATTTTCCTCAGCACTTTAAATCTCAGGCAACGGAAAGAAAACGTCGCTGATTGGAATGATGATTGAAAGACATCACTTTTGTGTCATTGTTTTACTTTTGAGATTTCTTCTCTCTCTCTTTCTCTCTATCTCTCATATATATATATATGTATATATATATATATATATATATATATATATATATATATATATATATATATATATATATATATATATATATGTCAAGATTGAAAACTACATATACTGCTTATTTCCTAAGGGACAAAAGAATCAGCCTTGAAAGTGAAAGAGTGACATAAAAATGGTGCCTTTCAATGGACATCAACGTTTTTCACCTCAGACACATCTAAAAGGGATCATTTGGGTAACGTGTACATGTGTGTGTGTGGGTGTGGGTGTGTGTGTAAGAAAGAGACAAAAAATAAAAGAAAGACAGACAACCGACAACTTACACACAGGCTTATGGTCTCTGAAGCCCATTTTTGCTGGACTTATATTTTAGAAGATTCTAGCTGTCGTAACATAGCCCTGCATATACAGATGTTTTGGGACATGTGCAAGATCCACAGTCCTTTCACACCTGACTGACTTTGTAACACTTACTTAGCGCTCACTAACAGCTTGCTAAAGAAATCTCACTCAAATCTCTCTCCAGTAAACGTTTCCCAGACGAAACACAAGATAGAACAAACCTCCATCATTTTTTGAGTTAATGACTAACCCATTACATGAGGAAAGATTGTAATGAGTAAGACACGAAGGCACATTCTGTTACAGGAAAACAATTAAAGACATGTCTCTGTGATGTAGCCTGACACACCGGTAGCAGCCCAAAGTTGATTCTTTTCCCTGATATCATATCCTGAAGTGTATCATTTCTCTGAAATCATTACAACTGAAACCTGTATCATTACACAGTTTATAGTAAAAAAAAATATGACACATTTTATTTTATTGTAACATATAGGTGAAAATGATGCAGGACATGAGTGTTGTTCATTGGGGTAATCTACTAATTATTATCAATATTTCAGGTCAAAACAAGTCAGAGAAAAGGCATACTGCAAAACTGCAAGTACTTGAGAAAAAAGCAATGGTCAAATAATGGAAAATGTCTAGAGAACAAATAACTAAGGAAATGCAGCCTCTACAAAGAAAAAAATCAACATAAGGGTATATACGGACAAACTAAACTAAGCGATGAACTCAGGTGCACACATTTAGGCAACACACCTTTAATGAGTCATGTGGAGAGACTAAACAAATCTAACAAAAGCACTATGAATAAACTCAAAAGAAAACATGAGAGAAGTGCTACAGCTTTCCACCTAGCACTATCCTCGTCATCCTCTATTCTCACACCAATTAACTTCATGTCCTCTTTCAACACATCCATATATCTTCTCTTTGGCCTTCCTCTTGACCTCTTCAATGGCAGCTCCATCTCCAACATCCTTTTACCAATATAACCATCTCCCTCCTCTGTACATGTTCAAACCATCTCAGTCTAGCCTCTCTGTCCTTGTCATCAAAACAGACAACCTGATCTGTCCCTCTGATGTGCTCCTTCCTAATCCTGTCCATCCTCTGAGAGACCCTCAACATCCTCATCTCTGCTACCTCCATCTCTGCCTCATGTCTTTTCCTCACTGCTACAGTATCTAACCCCTACAGCATCGCTGCTCTCACTACTGTCTTTCCTTGGATTCTTGCTTATTATTCCTGTTATTCCTGTCTTCTCAGTCAGTCTCTCTTTTTCCTTTTGTAGCTTGTTATTCATTGTTAGAAAAAAAAAGGAAAATACAAAGTGCTCTGTTCTTTTATTTTAGAAAAGTTAGAAAAGCACTGTCACTTAAGAGTCCTTCCATAAATGTTAAACAAACCTCCAAAACCTCACTGGATATACGATTATACCATTTTCTTTGTTAAATAACACATTTCTAATCCATTAATTATTAGTCTTAGACGATGTGCAGCATCCACGTTACAAGTCCCTGTGAATGAGAGCTGTTGCTATAGAAACAATAACAGCTTTAAAATTAGAGCCTATCGACCAATCAGATTTGAGAATTCAAAAAGGCTGTGAAATAAATTAAAGGTGGTGTTTGTGGCTCTACATAAAACCTATATAATTAAACCCTTGCTGATAGCTGACAAAACTGTTTTGGGTTATTTAACTCATTCAAGTTGAGCGGGACTGGTTATTTCACTGCGTTTAACACTTTGCTAGTTATCACATCATATAAGCTAGGCTTTTTTTATATAATCAAATGTTTTGGATATTTTTTCCTCAGTCACTAGGTAGAATCCTCAGCTGACAAGTAAAAGGGAAAGCAAACAGCTGAGAGAAAATCCATAAGTAAAGTTTTTCTCACTTTATCCTTTGTGATTTTGGTTTTAATATAAAAGCCAATCGTATGAGTGTAGGCTTTCATAAAGCTGCTTCCTCCCACAGCGTACCGGCTGGTGATCAATTTATTTGAAGAGCCCTAGTTAAAAATGTCATAAAACATTTATTACACAAACATAATTTCACCATATGAGCCATATATATAGTATCTTATGCATGTTGCCACAGACAACAGAAGCTTGCCCTATAATAACACTTAAGCAGCCGTAACATGTACGTATGGAGATGATTTTTATGTTTTATGGCATCCTTGATGCAAGAAAATCCATGCATACCTGCAGAGATTCAGAGAAAAATCCAGGACTTAAAGGCAGGGTCTGAGTCGGGGGACGAATACTAAACAAAAATCAAAACAAACATGTATCCAATGAGCAGAAAGGTGCGGGTCTTGTCAATATGGGTGGAGAGTGTTCAGTGCGCATGTGTGACATTAGCAGAAAGCAGTTTTAACATTGACATGGAGGATAGAAATAAAGAAAGAAAGCGAAGAAAGGCTTACGATAAGGCAAGAAGTAGGACCGTGTTAATATAGGATCAGCTTTTCAGTGCTGGAGAGAACTGAAGGAGCGGGAGGTTGGCATTCACAGATTGGAGTTTCCCGAGTCAATAACTCCTGAGCTAAACGCTGTTACTACACAAATAACACATCTTTTCTATCATAGTAATGTAGAGAAACAGCTACAACCGTGTTTTGCTAGTAACAGTGTTTAGCTCAGGAGTTATTGACTCGGGAAACTCCAATCTGTGAATATACGGCCAACTTTACTTAAAATGCCGAGGCGCTTTTTTCCTTCTCGATAGGTGAGTAACGTTGGTTTTGCTTTGTTACACAGTACTAATATATGCCGTTCTTTGCATGATTATGCTTGTGTGTCATTTTTGCTTGTTTGTTTATCTGCAATCGTATTGTTCTTCCCTTCAGCTATGATAAAGACACATTTCTTTCCATTAGTTGCCTGGGTTATGTATGTATGTGTGGGCGGAGCTATCAATACAGGGGTGGGACCCATTTGGGTTAGGGGCGTGTTTGACCCTACCTTTAAGTCAGGTCCGTACTATAGTATTTTAGAGCAGTGTTATATTACAAGTCCTTCCTGATAGATTCCTGATTATCAGAACTGGGAGTTTATTTCCAAGTCTGGAGCTGGACCGGAGCACAGTGTTGACATGGATGACTCGGTTGTATGAGTGGGTAATGTGCTGAAATTAAGCCTTTAGATATTGCCCTAGGAGAGTCCGAGTTCTTCCGATATTTTCAAACGTGCTTAATTTTTACAAAGGAAGGACGAAAGGAAGTCTGAGGTTGAACACATGTTGCATTTCACACAAGTATTTCAGCCTTCAGTGTCTGATACATACAGTATATAAGAAAGGTTCTGAGAAGAATGGAAAAAAATGGTTTGAGTATTGGAAAAAGACCAGTTTAATTTTCCAGTTACAGTGACCTTGTCCCTTCTGAAGTATTATAGAATGTTGCGTAAAAAAAAGCCCAGTGAGCGGAAGTTCCGCTGTGAGAAGCACCTTGGACAAACTGGTATTAAAGTCAACGTACACTTAAATAATAAGAAAATAAAGTAATATATAAAAAAAAATAACAGCCTGTCAAATCTATCTCAGTATATATATTCTTTAGCACTTTAAAATATTTCCTAAACACACTTTTTTTTCTCTCTCTCTCACTCTCTCTCTCTGTCTCTGTGTCTCTCCTTATCTCATGTTTCTCCTAACAAAATCCGTGCAGCTTTCTGGTTTATTCAGACAGATGGAGATGTTCATCACATTACATGTAACCTCATTTTCACAGCAGGTTCCCACTCATTGATCACATCCACGTGTTGTCCATATTAATTTTTCTTACTTGGCTCAAAATGCCACTTCTGTAGACTGACAGCTTTTCCACACGCTGCTCTTTCTTAGCGCCTCTTTCTCTTGTGTGCTAAATGATCCTCATCAGCAACATCATCCCCAGAATTGGGAGGATAAATTGAATCACAGTACAAATTTTCACATCCCTGCTATGCATGGTTAATTATGTACATATGGGTGCTTTCCCCGTGTCTCAGATTTTTCTTGCCACTTTCTCTTCTTCCGCAGCTCCACCTGTCTGAGGAATTGATGGTGCTTTCGGGGGGAATGAATCATCTCAGCTCTGTCGTGACATCCTAATATCACCGCTTGCATTATTCCATTCACATGATAGGCAATTTGGAAGTGATTTTGGGGATAAAGCTTTTGGCTAAAGTCAAGGGGCTGTTGAAGTGATGCTGATTAAACTTCTATTAGAATGCAACAACTATGCGCTTTCCTTAACAGCCAAGCGAGAAAATGAAGCCATAAAACCAATGTCACAATCACACTGAGTTGGAGCAAAGGCATGTGCTGGGGGTTGAAGCTCATTATGGAGCTTGTCACTTGATGTGTGTGAGGCACAGCAGCGGGAATTTTGTTGTGCTGTATAACTGTACTGCTCTTTATGCCCTCTATAATACTGTGCTCTGGGTTGTTGCTTTCACACACACACACACACACACTCACACACACACACACACACACACACACCACACTGACAGCTCCTATTGCTCTGATGGACCCAGCACAGTCCTGTCAGGAAGCGGTCACCTGCATCTGCTTGTCAACTTTACCACCTCTGAAGCAGCAGCTCATCGAGCTCAGATGTGTGTGAGTGTGTGTGAGTGTGAGTGTGTGTGTGTGTGTGTGTGTGTGTGTGTTTGTGTTTTCCTTTGAATACACCCACAATCACCTGTGGTACCAAGGACAAGCTGTCACAGGGTTCACCTCTATCATAAGTGTGGGGGATTGCTGAGACAGACAGACAGACAGACAGACAGACAGACAGACAGACAGACAGAAAGGTTTATATTGTCAAACACCAAGAAAAAAAGACCAAATTACAGAAAATTTAGAAATGACAAAAAAATTAGAAACAAAGAAAAACAAAAAGAAAGAAAGAAAGAAAGAAAGAAAGAAAGAAAGAAAGAAAGAAAGAAAGATGCTATACTGCTTAGATAAATTATCAAATTTAAAGATATCTTATTCAACAAGATTTTATTCATATAGAATATAATGTTATAATAATATTTTTTGTATATAATGTTATTATAATGACACATAATTTCACCGTTTTAAATGACTGATATACAGCAGAGTTGAAGTTGATGATCAACCAAAACATTTTTATAAGTGGTTCTGATCCTGGAAAGTCCAGAAAGAGAATATTTTAATATATGATAGGCTGAAACCTTTCAAAGGAATAAAATAGTCTATAAAGACAGTCTTGGTATCTTGGTATTTAACTTCATTTGCATTCCTGCCAAACGTCTGGCTGCAGGAGATTGCTGTGGCACAATTGCTCTAACGTCTACAAAGATTGAATAACTATGTTTCAAATAAAGTACTTCACATGCAAGTAGTGTGTTCACACTGTGATTTTGTGACATAAGTATACTTTTAAGACTAGGCTGATGTAAAAAAAAAAAAAAAGCCACCAGAAAGGAACATTGGACACTTTTCACTAAAGCAGTCATGGCCTGTTGTATGAAGCAGAATTGATAGGTGCAATCAGAGGACACTGTAGTTCATTCATTTATCTTCAGTAAGTGCTTTATCCTGGCCCGAGTCACAGTTGATCCAGAGTCTATCCCTGGAATAGTGAGTGTGAGGTGAAAATACACCCAGGATATCATTGTCCATCACAGGGCATCATGCAGACACACACACACACACAGACACACACACCCACACACATATCTACAGGCAATTTAGTGGAGCCAATGAATCTACTGGTGGTTTTTAATCAATCTTTACAACTGTGGTGAGAAGAAAAGCATCGCAGAATAGACATCATGTCAAACATTGAGATGGATGGATTCCAACATCAGGAAACCACATCGGGCTGCAGTTCTGTTAGCAAAGAATTGGCGTCGGAGCACAGGCTTGTGAAAATGAAGTTTGAAGTTTGAAGTTTACCAATTTTCATCCGTCCAGTTTTTAGCCTGCGTCCACTGTAGTGTCAGATTGCTCTTCAGTTATATATGATTTTTAATCTAATAAGTCAAAAGCAAAACAATCATAACTAAATAAATAAATAAATAAATAAAATCCACCTACAGATATGTAAAAAACAAACCAATGTATGAATGTTATTTCCCGCCACTAATTTGTTTCCTAGCAGGCAACAATGAGGCTGTGACTTGGCTGTAGTTAATGTGGTCAGAATTAAATAGATAAATATCCATAATAAACAATATAGTAATTCAAAATTTGAGAACTTTTTTTTTCCTCAAACTCCAAAATACCGTCACATCTTCCGCTGATTGTATTAGAATACACTAGTCTTGAATCTAGAAGAAGTTGAGACGTCAAC
>NC_083474.1:16508108-16610608 GCF_030014155.1 Tachysurus vachellii
AAGGGAAAGGGATACATCGAAGGATCAAATTATGACAACGTGTTTCAGTGGATATACCATCAAATTGAGAGAAAAAGGATTATGAAGTGGGTAAATACAGTAAACATGGCATAATAATTTCACTTCACTTCACTTCATGCTTGAACTCGTCTGGGATGATTTTAGTTGTTTTTGTGTTGTTTTTGAGAAGGGATTTGAAGTTTCCTGAGACGACCCTAAACACACCTGCTAGAAGAAGAAAGCCTTCATTTCACAAGCCCTTCATTTCACAAGCCACTTTGTTTTCTTCTCATATCCCAGCTTCTTGATGGTGCAGTGTCTCTGGAGCAAAAGGGTTAAGGGACTCACTCAAAGGTCCAACAGCAGCAGCTGGCAGTGCTAGGGCTGGAACTCTCAACCTACTCATAAGCAACCCTAGAGTCTTACCCACTGAGCAATATATATATATATAAAATCCTACATTCTCAGCTGGTTTGTGTGTAGTCACACTCATTTACATAAAACTAACCCAAATCACCATGTATGGTAAAGAACCAACCTTCAGAAGCACAATTGCATGGCTATGTGTGTGCAATCTGGAAAACTTGTGATGGCATGAAAACCCCACATTATTATTGTTTTTTTTTTTTTTTTCTTCTGATGCTGTATTTGGAATGTAATGTATATGTAAAGCATTGCAGTGTGAGCAATATGCATGTAAGATGTGCCATTTTTATAGTTGTTTGAGAAATGCTAGACCTTTCCAAGACCTCTTCTTCTTCAAATGGCTAAAAAACCTCAAAAAGCTCAAAAGATTTTTGTTGGCTTCTCCAAAAGTGGGATGAATTGCTGGCAAAGCTCAGCTAAAACTGCACAGGGCAAAGGATATTGACTGATGAGTCTTTACAAACACATTCCACTGCACAAAGCTGAGAATGCAGAAATCTTCAATCCATCTTTCAATGTGAATTTAATATGATTTTACTTTACGTTTTATCTGTGTCTTTTTTTTTATCCGTCTGCACCTTTTGAAGATCAGCATCCGTAGCTCTTACCGTCCTTTATGTCGACGTGATAAGCGATAAATGTGATGGAGGTTCCTCATGATTAATTTAACCATTATTACACTTTTCTACCACTTGATTTTGCATGCATGAGGTCAGGAGAAGTTCTAAAGATATGTTTGTTCACGTATACAACAATAACACACACAAATGATGCTGTAATTTAATAAATACAGTGTTTGCTATGTGAATAGGTGAAAACAATTTTCTTAGATCTTATTCCAGATTTTGTGCAAGTCTTTATATGAGAAAAACACAATAAATATTTCTCAATCATATTCGAGTCACATTCGTATGTGTTTTCAAACCTTATTTTGATTTTTAGATATACAAATCAGTTTTACGAGACAATTTGCAAATAAGACAGTACCTGAGTACTTGAGTCTGGAGGAGAAGGAAAGTTTTTATCCTTTAGATTAAAATCTCAGCATTAATACAGATGCATGGTGTAGATGATACAGATGTAGTCTGAGATCTACGAGTATTTAACTAACATGACAGTGCTGATGTTGTGCTCCAACATCACGCTCTATGTACTGTTATAACCAGGTGTCTATGGTGAAACTGTTTCCCAATATAAGCCATTCCAGGTGAAGTGGAAATAAAAGTTGGAGGAACTGGGACAGCTGGTATAATCACCATTTTTGTTTCAGGAAATCTTCACACTTGGACCAAATTAAATCTGCACCCAGGACCAATTCTGTGCATGTTTGGGAGAGGGGCTTATTATCTCAGCTTTGCTTTCATTTTTTTTACACACAGTTTTGTGAAATGGTAGGCACTATGCTCAACTATTTGCCTTTTTTTTTATCATTTTTTTTCTAGTACCAGCACTCAAGCAGTGAGGAACAGCACTTAGTGGATGTGTGGCATGCCATTATGTAGGAATATCTACAAAAATAAAAAGCTGTTATCATACAGAAAGTTATATATATATATATATATATATATATATATATATATGTATATATATATATATATATATATATATATATATATACAAGATCACCATCAGCATCTCTCCCCACTGCTCTTCTCTCTGTACACGAATGACTGCACCTCTCATGACCCCTCTGTCAAGCTCCTGAAGTTTGCAGACGACACCACACTGATCGGCCTCATCCAGGACGGTGACGAGTCTGCTTACAGACTGGAGGTTGAACGGCTGGCTGTCTGGTGCAGCCTTAACAACCTAGAGCTGAACACGCTCAAGACAGTGGAGATGATCGTGGACTTCAGGAGAAACCCCCCTGCTCTCCCCCCACTCACCATCATGGACAGCATTGTCACAGCAGTGGAGTCATTCAGATTCCTGGGAACCACAATCTCCCAGGACCTGAAGTGGGACATTCACATTGACTCCATTGTGAAAAAGGCTCAGCAGAGGTTGTACTTCCTTCGCCAGCTGAGGAAGTTCAACCTGCCACAGGATCTGCTGAAACAGTTCTACACTGCTATCATCGAATCCATCCTCTGCACTTCAGTGACTGTTTGGTTCAGCTCAGCCACCCAATCCGACCTCAGGAGACTACAGAGGGTAGTCCGGACTGCTGAGCGAATCATTGGCACAACTCTCCCCACTCTCCAAGACCTGTACTTCTCCAGAGTGAGCAAAAGGGCAAAGACAATCACTCTGGACCCCTCACATCTAGCACACTTACTCTTTGAACTGTTGCCATCTGGCCGACGCTACAGAGCCCTGAGCACCAAAACGACCAGATATAGGAACAGTTTCTTCCCTCAGGCAATCCATCTGATGAACACCTAACATATACAGAACAAACCCTATTCTTACATTGTCTACAAGTACGCATTTATATTTTATTTTTGCACATCTATATTTGAATTTGCACATCTTTACTTCAATTTGCACACTTATATTTCAATTTGCACATACAACTGTCTATTTTTTATGTGTTCATTTCTTACCATTGCCTATATGTTTACACTGTGGAGCTCCTGTACTAGAAAACATTCCTCGTATGTGAAAACATACTTGGCAGTAAAAACCTTTCTGATTCTGATTCTGATTTGAAGATGTACATTTTTTGTGATTGCTCTCAGTGCAAACACAAAGGTAGTATTCATACGCTATACAGCCAAATGTTTGTGGACACCTGACCATTACACCCGTGTGCAACCCTTACCAAATTTAGTCCCCCTTTGCTCTTATTATAACCTCCAATCTTCTGGGTGTTTTCTACTAGATTTTGGAGTGCAGCTGTAAGGATTTGGGTGCAGTTGGCCTTTCTATATTCCAGATGAGACCAGTAGGGTTAAGGTCAGGGTTTATGTGCAGGTCGCACATGTTCTTACACACCAGCCTTGGCAAACAATGTCTTGTTGGGGCTTTGTCATGCTGGAACATGCCAGGGTCTCTTAGTTCCAGTGAAATAAAATCGTAATGCTGCAGTATATACTGTAAAGACATTGTATACAATTGTGTTCTTCAAACGTTCTTACTTCAGGTTGAAAAATGAATTGAAGATAGTAGTAGTCACTTGCATATTGAGATATAATACATTTTGCCTCCTCCACTGACATAGCAACAATTCCCCATGAAACTTGAAAACAGGAAGTAATGTGACATGTTGAATCAACCACATTACTTGGTATGCAGAACTGAATTTGTATAGTTTCCACACTCCACATAGATGCACAAAGGTTTGGCTGAATCAAAGACATGACCACCTTTTTCAAGAGAAGTAAGGTATAGCAACAAGATGAAGACCATCAGACGTACAAATTCTCAGAGCAAACGACCCTGAGTCTAAAAAAAAATCTGTGTAAAAATTATATCAGATTTACTGAAATTTTGCCAAAATTTTGTAAAAATAAAAAAGTTAATTTTGATCTGAACAAAACTTTTGGGTTCATTTTAACACTTTGAAGAGAGACCCTACACGAGAGACCCACCGTACACAAGCTACAAGAACTGAATGGTGTTGAATTTGAAGAAGGGAAAAAAATCTGAACTTGGCAGCAGACATAACATAGGAAAGCAGGTGAAAATATAGCAGGCGTTTTTTTATTCTCTTCAATTTTTAACAAAAATCTGTTTACCAATATGATGTGGATCTGTATGGAAGAACTGCTGACATCAGGAAGATTGTGACAG
This sequence comes from Tachysurus vachellii, assembly GCF_030014155.1. NCBI lineage: Eukaryota > Metazoa > Chordata > Actinopteri > Siluriformes > Bagridae > Tachysurus > Tachysurus vachellii. Next base: position 16,512,270 of record NC_083474.1, read on the forward strand.
CAAACGAATGACAACTTAAGGACACAGGATATTTTATAAACCAACTGAATACAAAAATCATATATGATATACTCAATCAGAATTTAAATAAAATACCATTTGAACAGCTTCACATTCAGAATGAATAGCTATAAAGTAATAAAAAACATATATCTATTATCCAACATGTCAAGCAGTATCTATGTTTCTGTCCTGTGTATAAAATGTTGAAAGAATCCTTTTTAGATGGAAAATATGGACCATGTGTAGTCTTATGTGGTACTTTTATTAGACAAAAATTTATTTCAGCCTTTATCGATTCATTCCCGCAGTTCATTCATACTTATGGTCCTGATCAGGAATTTAAATATATTAAAAAATAAATAAATAAATAATTTTTTGGTTGCATCATACTGCAAGAGCCATGGGACAAAAAAAAAAAAATCATCAAGTTCTCACTGTGCAAAGTGTTTCTCAAGAGATGCCTACAAACCAATTTCCAAGGCATTAGGTACACCATAGAACACAGTGAAGACATCAACAACTAGAGATGTCCAAAAACAAGAACAGTATGTCCATCCAAAACTGATGAGAAGACAAAGAGAAAACTGGTCATGGAGCCTGTCAAGAGGCTTACAGCATGCAGCAATAAAGGAGCTGCAGCTCTTTCTGGCAAGTAATGTGACGTGACACTATCTCAAGTATTTTGTCTGGGTTATGGGCCAAGGTGGCTTAAAAAAATCAATCCCAACCAAATTTTGCAAAAAACGTGTCTTTTCTCCCAAAATCAAGTAAAAAAAAAATTCATGGTTTGGTGCAAAAACAACACAGCACAACAGGAAAAGAATACCTCAACCACAGTGAAGCACGGTGTTGTAAGCATTAGGCAGCTTTTCTTTTAGTGAAAGTGGAGGGAATCATGAAAAGCTCCATGTTCCACTCAATTTTCGCTCAGGACCTCCTGGCATCTGCTTGAAAGCTAAAAATGAAGCATCACAATGATCCAATGCACACATCCAAATCAGCAAAAGAATGACTTAGAATGTTTTAGAGCTCAGACCTTAACTCTATAGAAACTCTGAGGGGGACCTGAAGAGGGTCATGCACAGGAGATGTCCTCACAACATGACAGCTCTGGTACATTTTGGTAATAATGAGTGATGCAAAATCAAGTCAAGATGTAGCAACTGGTTGATCCAAACAGAATGTGAATCTTCCAAAATGTGCTTCAATTAAGCATAAGGTCATGTTCAGTGTTCTGGTACGATATAAATTTGCTTCATTTTTAACATTGCAATGACATTCTGTAAAATGAATTTTATATAAGTCCTGTGATCTGACCCGAGGAAGCGTTTCAGAGCATTGAACATTTTTGTGTTCTGAAAACCATTGTCTATCTAAGTAGTTTGCTTATAGGTGTTCATTTGACAAGCTGACGTTCTAATTTCATTATTGTGACTACTATAGTCAGCCTCAGCTTTGTACTTATCTGACTGTAACATTGTACAATTAAATTCAATTCAAGTTTATTTGTATAGCGTTTTTTACGATTGACATTGTCTCAAAGCAGCTTTACAGAACATAAACATAGAACAAGATGTTATTATAAAAAACAATATAAAGATTAATTATAATACAAAATTCAAGCTTAATATTAGATATATTTAAATGTGTTTGTGTTTATCCCCAATGATCAAACCTGAGGTGACTCAGGCAGCAGTGGCAAGGAAAAACTCCCTTAATTGGTTATCTAGATTCCTCAGGATCGTCAAAGAGGAATTAAGAACTGCTGGAATTAACGTAGCTGGAATTAACGTAGCTGCTGTTCAGTATATTAGCAAGCACTAGATGATAATCTGCATAAAGGAGAGGTGGGAAATCTTCATCACAAAATCAACACATTGCTATAAGGAGTGAGTAAGTTTATATATTATAGCTTATTATAGGATGGATATTATAAATAAAATATGAAAGACAACAAGAGATACTTTTTTTTAATCAGGACAAGTTAATACCGCACAATAATTCAACACTGGCTGTCTTTTTCATTTATTCTAATTAGCATCTCTCTGTGTAAATTCTTTGACTAGGAATTTCTCTGCGCTAGCATGATGCCAGGGTTTAATTTGTCTTTAAGCAGTTATATCCAATTGAGCTCACCTATGGATTTTACCAAGGGCTCGGCCCATTCAGCTCAGAGAAACAGCACAGAGCGTGAAGGCGCTCATGATTTACAACACGGCTCCGAACAAGCTGTTAGTGCAAATAAAGCCATTATCTCAACATGATGCCGCAAAATCTCTTTTTAAATAAATAAAACACAAACACTCTCATTATGCTGAGAAATAATGTATCATAAGTGGTTTGGAGTTCTTCGGGGAAAAGGGGGGGTGGGTGAAAGAAAACATTTTAATCACACCCACGAGCGCTGCTGTAAATCGGCCAAATTCAGAGTGCAGAGCTCTATTCGACGCAGTGTGTGAGTCGGGTCAGTGAGTACACACACACATACACTGTGAAAGAGGTGAGCACTCACTCTGTGATCTCCCCTTACAGCAGTCTCGGTGTTCCAAGCTATATTTATAGCAGGCTATGAAGGACTGTGTGAGGCTGATTGCTTAAGAACATCAGAATACACATCAACTTTGTGAAATAAGGCTTGAAACTTGAGAATATTAAATCAACTTTGAGAATATTGAGTGCAAACCAGAGTTTGTATGACACACTGTGGCAACATTTACATTTGCAGTTTATTATTCTGCCTTCAGGTTGGCGTCTCTGCCGTCTTCAGTGTAAACATCAGGGTTATATATTCAGGCAATGTAAATGTCAATATGAACCCGCCCACTCACACCCGAACTGACAGGTAAATTTCCACACAGAATATTCACCTGTGACCCTTCAGAATAAGTCAAACAAGAGCTTCTAATTCTTTCACTTGGTTGCAGTTAGTTGCAGTTAAATACACACACACACACACACACACACACACACACACATACCCACATATATATATATATATATATATGTGTGTGTGTGTATTTGGAGTTTGATGCTCAGCTCTGTAATAAGTGCTGACCCACATCTGCAAAAACACTGAGTTCAGGAGCGTGCTGATCATCTCCGATATATATATATATATATATATATATATATATATATATGTATATATATATATATATATATATATATATACATGTGATGGAAATACGGTTCTGGGGTGTTAATCAGAAGGTTGAGAGTTCGAGCCCCAGCACTGCTAAGCTGCCACTGTGGGGTAATTGAGCAAGGCCCTTATCGATCCCTGCTCCAGGGCACTGTATCATAGCTGCCCCTGTCCTCCAACCTCAGTTGGGATGTGCAAAGGAAAGAATTCCACTGTGCTGTAATGTACATGTGGAGGTAATAAAGGCTTTTATTCCACAATTTTTTATCATATAAAAATGATACATTTTCAGACCACACACATTTTGGGCTTAATGCTGCACATTTATGAAGGTTTTAACCTCTAATTTCTGATCTTTATCTATGAAGAACTAAAATCAACTTATTCTGGAGCTCAGGACGGTCTTCTCACCTGTCTTCCTGCCCACAGCATCAGTAACAAAGGTGCACCTTTTATTTTTAAATGTTTTATGCTGTATATTTGATTTAGAACAGAGGCAAAGGACAAACATAGCGATATCACTTTTTTTTTGCAGCTCAAATATGCAAAGTCGAACATTACATAAGCACCGACTTTGAGTTGAATGAAGCATGAATCCGAATACAGACATGAATAAACAGATACAGATACAGATATTTATATGACTAACAGCATCAAACTGATGTCCCATTTCTGTGATAATGATATAAAATGCACAATAAAAAAACAATAGATCGGCATATGTATATATCACCAGTATGACATATATATATGACATTTATATATAAAACTGTAATATATAAAACTCTGCAAGAGTTGTCAAAACAGAAAAAAAAATAGAAAAAAGATTTGAAAAGTTTTAAAGAAAAAAGATCATGTAGTACTTTTTAAAAAAGCAATATGTGTTTTTATATATATATGTTTTTATTTATATATATATATATATATATATATATATATATATATATATATATATATATATATATATATATATATATATATAAATGCTTAAAATAATTATGGTTCAGCTGTTGAGCTGTTATAACTCACTGACAAATAAATTAGGGGCCGGATCAGTCTCACAGAGATGTTTTTTTAAGTGGCTTATTCATCTGTATTTGTTCCTGCAGCTCCATTTTGTCTTTTGGCTTATGGGCATAATGTCATTTAGTCATTCAAAGGGAGTTATAAACTGTTGTGCAGTTTTGAAAGTGCAGTAGAGAACGTGACTGTGTTCTACTGGCACACAAATTTCACACTTAAATAGTTAAGAATCAGGTGCAAGAACACACAGTGAGGTTTATTTGCTTTTGTGAAGTGGGGCTGAGAGAGAGAGAGAGAGAGAGAGAGAGAGAGAGAGAGAGGGAGAGAGAAGAAGAAGACGAAGAAGAAGATACAGTGTAGCCCTCAGGGAAAAATAATCCACCCAGCTCGTAGTGCAGTGAGTCCTGGGGAGTGAAAAAGTCCAGCAAGCGGGGTTCATTAGTTCCTCCAGGGGATTTCCCTTCTTACCCCCTCTCTCTGCTGAGCCTGGTTTTCTAGCTTTTGATTGGCTCCCTGCTTTTTGGCGGGAGTTTGGCCTCAACGCCTTGCACTCTAATCCAGTGGCGCTGACCTTGGTGCTGAAGCATTGGGGAGCGTTGTCAGCAGCGCTGGCCATGGTGATGCACCGCTGCCTTTTTCCTCCATTTTTAGTTTTTGGGGGCATGGAGCGGTTTTTCTGATGTGTAAGGTGGCGGTGCGTGCTTCGCCATCACAATATGCTAATGTTCCACTCTATATACCCAGCTCTCCACTTTAGTATGCTTGGAAAACCAAAGCACCAATTGTTCCACAACTGATCGTTGTTTTTGTGTCACTGTGTCACAAACACACAGCTTGTGTGTTTTAACAATCACCAGGATATTCTTTTTCCTCACTTGACTATGGGGTTTATCCTAGGTTTCATCCACACTCAAGTACCCAGCTGGAAGTGTACAGAGGCACATGCAGGAGAAGAGAGAAGAGATGAAAAAGGAATACTACATGGGGAGGTGGAGGTAAAGAAGATGAAGAGAGATAGGAAAAAGGAGCGAGTGCTGGAAAAATCAGAGAAAATAAGTGAGGGTGGAAAGAAAAGAATAATGGAAAGAACAGGAAGAGAACAGCCGGAAACATGCATCAGATGTCTTCCATAATTTCTTCTTTTTCTACTGACAATGATTTTCACAATTGAAAATGTGTAAGAAAATCATTGTCAGTAGAAAAACAAGACAATTGAAAATGTATAAAAGTGTAAAAGTGTTCATGAACAAGTGACACCTTTACGAGTGGGAATCTATTGCTAAGAGTAAAATTAAAACAAACAAACAAACTAAGAGACAACCCTAACATACAGTGTGCTGTATTACACTGATACAGATCACACTTAAAGCAGCCTTTTACTTAACAGATCCACTGGACAAAACATTTCTTTTAATACAAAATTTCTAACAATATCAATACCAGTACCTTCCCTTTCTTTCACTCACATTGCTAAGATCAATATACTATGCTACTGTAGTCATGTTTTAAAGCTCAGATAGCACGTACTTGTTACCACTTGGGCTCTAAAGATTAGGGCGTGGATTAATTACCGCATGACTGGCGAGTGTATATATATTCCGGGGTATGGGGACTTTAAATTGATATTCTGGTATGACAACGTCATCGTCTCATCCCGCCTTCTGTGTATGAGGTTCAGCCTGCGTTCTTTGCCCGTTTCTATGAAACGAGACTGGATTGCTTGCCTCCTTCAGGTACTGTTTTGATATAAAACTACCCCTCATGAGGCAGCAGGGAAGTCACCACACTTTTCTAATTTTCTAATTTTCTGATGTCAGGAACCCTGGCTGCCTGTTCATTTTCTGTTGGGAAGAAACCCAAAACCACATGTAGGCAGTGTGCATGATAGGGTAGTAGAACAGCAGACTAGACTTCAAGTGGCCTTTCAGGGGGACTTTAGGTATTTGTTGATTATATTGGGTTTCTAGAGTTGTGATTCTTGTTTGTATAATTAATTGTTTTATTTCTTCTAGGACTCAAGCCTCCAGGGCAGGCCTTAAGTTTTTCTTCCTGTTTGGTGGCGGTGCTTCTGTCACTGCATGTCACTGTGACTTTGATTTCACCAGTGTGCTGAGCGAGTGAGCTGTGTATTGGTTAAGGTACTTCTTGTTGTAGACAGTTAAGGAGATTGAAACTGGGTTACCAGCCTTGGGTCGACTTTGGTTTCTAGTGTGGTGTTTACAGTTGTCTATTAGTGAATGTGTGTGTTTGAAGCCAAGGGGGTGGACTGTTCACTCCTTTTTTAATTGTATTGTGGTTTGGTCGAGATCTGAGAATTAAGTCAAAAAGACAAAGGAGACAAAGAATAAATATTCTCTTCTTATAGCCTTGTTATATGCTGAATTTTTGAGACATCTGGATACCCAAATTGAAACTTCTGTGTTTAAGGAAAACAACTCCTTTTCTGGTGATACCTTCAACGGCTGACCTTTCTGTGGTTAGTGTGTGTCTGTCTTTTGGAAAGGAGAAGCATTTTCAGTCACATACACATTGTTAGTTACACTAGACAGGTCATATAAGGTTACAGGATAAAAATGTTTCACTACAGTGGATATTTTAATGAATTGGATTAATGTTCATTATGTAATTAAATATCTTTGCTGTTAATAAAACATTGAACTTCTGTCTCCTCCTTTGGACCAATGAACCTGTGTGCTTGTCTGCTAATCTGTAAGGGTTCCCTGAATCTAACAGGGTGGCATAGTCGGCTAAGTTGATGTACTAAATTTGTGCTCTTGGTTTTAACTGATTTTCTAAATTTGTAATCTATTATTATAATCTATTTTTATTAATCTATTTATTATTATATTTGTCGATCTCCTTGCCACACTTCTAACAACAGATTGACGACTGTTGGATAATTCCGTCTTGTGCAGTTGTTTTCAAATATTTATTAAAACCCCAAATCAATTAACAAACCTTTTCTACTACTAACACAAAAACTGAGCTCTTAGTCTGTCACCAAAACAGATCATAAAAGCCTTTGAATTGAAATTAGAACTGACTAAAGACATGAATTACAGTGTTAAATATATTAATTTGCCAATCTAACTAACATTATGTTCCTTTTTAGCAACACAGCTTTAAAGCAACTTCATATGAATAAAAAAGAATTTTAGAAATCGTTTAAGAAATAAAATTGATAAGATCAAGCCATTATTTTCCAAAGAAATGATTTTATAAATCACTCTATAGCTCTATTCGCTTGGGATTCAATTTATTTGGTGTCCTGCTGCAATTTCCTATTTTACATGTGTTCTTCTGTCATTTTAATTCCACTTTTGGCCATGTAGGTGTTTTTCTCTGTCCTCCTTTGAAAAAATTGCATGGCAAATTGCCTGCTGTTTTTCACCAAATTCAGCAGTTGTCTTATCATTTTATTCGTATCTGGATGCACATGTATGTGATTTTCTATGCCAAGGTCTGTAAAAAAAGAAAATAAATAATGAATAAATAAATTTATTCTCTATAAATAAATAAAATGAAAAATGGATGCTTCCAGTGTGCTACTGTTGCATTTTCATATTGTTTCTGTAATTTTGTTTCACTTCAAACTTAAATATGAGCCCATTTCTTGTCTTCTTCATTGCATCTTCGACCGCTTTGATGCTATACTGTGAATGGAGCGTGATCATATGACTTAAACATCTGGGTTTGTAGAAAATAAAGCTCACTAGAAGAGAAATACTCTTACCACTCCTGTGGTAATACTCCTGTGGTAATTTGATTACTGTCCTGATGTGAGAGTCTTATCACTGAGAAGACGTGTACAAATTTTAGAACAGATGTCCCCTCGATAACCTAATTCAATCTGAATACAGTTTGTGATTGGAGTCCTGATGGACAGATTTCAAGTGAACATTTTGCCATTTTGAACCACTTATCTTGCTCTAATTGTCTTAAAACATTCATTGTTTTGGAGTATTAGAAGATAAAATGGGTGGAGTTGAAATCATGATTGAACTGGAAACCCTGCTGAACCAAAGGCAGAATTAATAGAGACAGACTGCTGCTTAACATGAACTGGGACAGTAAATGATCAACATGGCAGCTTAGTCAGATAAACCCATCCTATCCAACAAAAAGTGTGAACTGTCATGTTAGTTAAGATGTTAACTGCCTGGCCTATTAGATTCCAACACTGACACCTGTCTACATCCTACACTGACCATCTCACCACATTATTTATTTATATCTTTTATGTTAGATTTCAATTCAGAGCAAATTCAAACCCTGTTTATAAAGTCATGTTGTGGGTTTGTTTCAGGTTCATGCATCACTCTCTGTTCAAATACAAACGATCGTGGTATAGTATGACAGAAAATAACTACTTAGGAGTCTTGCCAAGATGGCTGCTGAGTAGACAGACTTTACTAGAAGAACTTTGGCTGAACCATCTCATCTTTAGACTGGAATTTATACAGTCTATGAGCTTTAATTGAGCACTAGGGCCTCCCGAGTGGCACAACAGAAAAGCATTTTCTCAATTGTCAATAATTCAAATCTTGACTGTGCTACAGCCATAAGTGGCCTGGAGCCAAGATAGTAAATAAAGGGATGGCAAACACTTTCCATCCTATCGGTCACAGAGAGACTACTCAATCATGGACATGTATTCTCATGTATGCAGAAGCATCAGTGTGTGTTACTCTGCCCTGTGATGTAACATGAGCAGTAGTCTGCGTGTTGGAGGAAACATGTGTGGTTGGTATTGAGGATGATGAACGTTCTGGCAAGTCTGTGACCAAATTGCGTTAAAAATGTGGGGAAAAGGAATTCTACATTGATAATCTTGAGTTTGGATGAACGTTAAGGCCATACATACCTTGACTGGACATGCAGATCTGGATTTGTTGTTAACAATTCACCAATCTGATAGAATATGAATCTAAAAACCGTAAACATCTTATCTGCCTGTCTAAAAGGCATGTAAAGTCTACTGAAGATGCTTTAAGCAGACTTCTGTTGTATATACATGTTTGTGCGGAGAAGACACCATATACATAGTAAATGGGGTGTTTGCTCCATGCAAACAAATATCATATACAGTATGCAGTGAATTCAGTATGTGATTTTATATGTCTGTGTGTTTTGGTTCGTGGAACTGCTTCAACCATAATGTACACGCACAACTTTTAGCAACTTTCTATTCTTTTAAGAAGAGAAAGACGAGAGCAGACATTGCCAAAAGGGGCTCCATTATCCTGCACCCTGATGAGAAGGCAGGCAACAGAAAGTGAGATGTGTGTGGATTTGGCAAAAGAAAGAAAAAGGAAAGAAACAGAAAAAAAAGGAAGAAAAGAAAAGAAAAGAAAAGAAAAGAAAAGAAAAGAAAAGAAAAGAAAAGAAAAGAAAAGAAAAGAAAAGAAAAGAAAAGAAAAAAAGAGAAAAAAAAAACATAATTACTGTCTTCTTGTCAGGGAGAAATTCACTGTCTGGAGCCAATTAAAGAACACAGATCAATGCCCAATGTGCTGTTAGTATTGAGCTCCACATATTAACATAAGTTTGGGGAAGATAACTTCTCTATAGAATCCGGTTTATTAAATACCACATTACAATAGTGCAGATATAAACAGAATACAGGGGTAGAAACATTAACTTCGAACTCAAGCACTGCCTTATTTTAACATAGAACAAGTCTAGGATTTTTTTTTTAACTCTTTGAACAGAAACCATTATAAAAATAGGAGCCAGTGTGATCCTAGTAATTCTAGTTTCACTATTAGGTTTCAAGAAATTATCCATGTCATATTGTGAAGGATTTACTGTACCCCATATTGTTATGTGCAGACTACAAGACTACAAGGGATCCTACTCTTATTCACAGGCAATTTAGAACATAACGCCTTAAAGCTCCTCTCTAGATTTCCAGTTCTGGGAGAACGATGGTTAATTGACAGTCCAAGTGTTTTGGAAAGCTCTGCATCTAATTAGCCGAGGCTTTCTGGTTATCCAGGACATGGGATTTGGCAGTGCGAGTGCACTCTTAGCGCAGAGCTCCTCTCATTAAAACAGCACACCTCCTGCTGAAACAGACCTGCCTGCACCCCCCACTGTTCACAAATTACACTAGCAGCACTGCATTTTTCCTGTAGTTTCACAGGTGACAGGATAGGGATGAAAATGTAAAAAAATGAATATTCAAGATTGGAAAATGTGTCAACAAAAATACTGCATTTTTTTTATTTAAGCATGCGCATTATTTAGACCTGCAAGGCCATTTTGCCATTGATAGACATTCAGAATCTTGTTACATTTCCTGTTCAGCTTAGAGCAAAGCAGCATCCAAGCTGAAAGATCACATCACTTATTCAGGCACAATACAGTCTGGCACAAAGCCATGAAGCTGTAATGTGCATTAGAGACGTTCACTGTCGGTCATTTAAACACTAGGTGACTCACAGGGCTTTCCAAATCTGCCGGAAAGCAGAACTGTGTGAGAATTTGCCTGCTGTGCTTCTCATGCTTCTGTTATACAAAGCTCTTTGCATGTGTGTATGTGTGATGTTTAGATTTTTTTTTTTTTTTACCTTTTGACTAACATAAAAGTTCAAATATATTTCATGCATGAATTAAACAGAAGAATCAGATTTTTGGTCCCAACAGCATGAATCCATGGATCCAACCTGCATTGTGTCAGCAGTCAAAGCTGGTGGAGGTGGTGTAATGGTGTGGGACATGATTTCTTAGCACATGTTGAGCCTGGGGGGCACGGTGGCTTAGTGGTTAGCACGTTTGCCTCACACCTCCAGGGTTGGGGGTTCGATTCCCGCCTCCGCCTTGTGTGTGTGGAGTTTGCATGTTCTCCCCGTGCCTCAGGGGTTTCCTCCGGGTACTCCTGTTTCCTCACACACACACTCACACACAAACACACACTCACACTCACACACTCACACACACACACACACACAAACACAAAATGTACTTTTTTGCCTGGTGGAAAGAAACCAGAGAACCCAGAGGAAACCATGTGGAGAACATGCAGGACTCACCATTCACCATTAAACCAGTAATCTAACTGATCTGGTTTAATGGTGGATCAAGGGTCAGGATCAAACTGATTAGACCCTGGAGCTATAACATACTAATTCTACCCTATGTACCACAGTGCCAAATTCAAGATGTAGCACAAGATGAATATCTACATTTTCTTATACAGTTTTACAGTGTTGGTAATTCTCGTGATCTCAACTGGTTGACATAGTTGACTTGTATTTGTATGTTTTGCAATTAGTAATTTATACCTTCTGTGCATATCCTGGGGAATTGCCCGTACAAGGGTTTCTGTACTGAGTTAGGACATAATGTTGTCCCAGTAGTCCCATTACAGTACTTTTGTTTACCCCCCCTAAGAGTTTATTTTATGTGAGATCATCTGGTCCATGTTAATCTTGCTCCCAAAGTTGTTTTAAATTTACCGTAAAGACAACATTGTCTTGAATGAAGTCAACCTCCTTTTTTATCCCACAAATATACAGCAGTGTGAAATAACAATCACCATGCAATGCACTACAACCGATATACAAAGGCATAAACAACTGCACTTGCTGTATCCAAATTTCAGCTCTGGGGCTGATTAGAAAACATGAGTAGATAAATATTACTGTGCAATTTGCATCTAATGTTAAAGCATTTTTAAGTAGCGGCATAATGAGCCTATAGGAGCATATAAATTGTATAGATCTAAGAAAAAATGACAAATTGAACAAATTGCATTAAAAAATCTAGCTGTGCAATAATCAGCTGATCTGGTGTTTGTTAGAAATAAATCTCTTATCATGCAGAATAAAATTCTATTTCATCTTTCTAATCAAGTTGTCTTGTGCGAGAAAAGTCAAATAGCCAATAGTCTATTTGTTTTGACTCATGCAGCATTAATGATATCCTTGCCTTGTGTGTGTGTGTGTGTGTGTGTGTGTGTGTGTGTGTGTGTTTGCAGCCTCTGGTGGGTCCCACGGCTTGTCTGCTGTAGGCTAGAGCAGTTGATTCATTAATGCTGTCAGCCGGTGCCGGTGAGAGTAATGCTTTTATGCAGGATTAGAGCAGGGCCACCAGTGTGAGCTCTACAGGGAAATAAATACATCAAGGATGCCCCCCCTTCTCTCCTCTCCCCCAAGGCAACCATTAGTCGTGAAGTCAACACTGCTCCTGTGGATTTGTCCATTTGTTTCTTGTTCATGATGCTTCTCGTGGGCCTGGAATTTTTTTTCCTGTTTTTCTGAAAGGCCACAGTTCTCCTCCTTGTTTGGCTTTATTTCTGAGAAATACAAAAGGCAGAAGTTGTGGCCTGTCAGCATGTAAACTTCTTTTCCGTCTTGTAGCAGCTGATTACGGAGGAGTGACAGTATGATTTGTTGAGGCGTTCTGTGGATGAAAGCTTTAGGGGGAATGTCAGACTGAAGACCCTAGTCTTCAATTTCCAACGTCAATTATCATGTCTTCTTGAGGCGATAACTTGATTTTTGGCAGGGTTTGTTAGTATTATACGGGTGATAGCAACTGGGTGTATCATAAAGCCATGACAATACATTTATCCAGATAACAGAGAACAGGACAAGCACATTTGGCCATCTTTAGTAACTGCGTTTTCCTGGACAGGGTCATGGTTGTTTTGGAGTGCGTTCCAGGAACACAGAGCATGAAGCAGGAATACATCCAAGATGAGGCACCAGTCTTTCACAGGGCACCATATGCACATATATACACTTTTTTTTTTTTTACAGCCAACAATCCAAATATAATATTGTTGGAAGGTGCGATGAAACCAGAGAACCCTTTACAAACATGAGAGAACATGCAAACTCCACACTATTTCACCATGATGAAGCATTTCTATTAATCGTTCCTGGAGTGTAGATGTAAATATTGGCAGAGTTGAAGTTAATTAATGACCGGACAATTAAATCCCAGGACTTCCAGGGAGCCACAGCTCTGTGTTTGAACAGGATTCTGGGTAAACAAATAGACGATATAAAACAATAAGAAATTTTAATTCTAACAAAAAAGCATCTAAAAGATCATAGCCCATATATTCATATACAAAAGGATGTGTATCACTTTAAACTTGGAATGTCTGTTACTGGAAGCTGCACCCATTAGCAACTCTTAAGTCTATTTTCCATGAATTACCATTCATTACCATCTCAGTGTCAATCCATTAGTTTGACCAGCCAATCCATCCAATTACCGGTACTATCATACAATTTCCCAACAGTTTATTTCCAATTGTCTTTATGGCTCCATTAAAAGGCTGGCTAATTTTTGTGGTGAGCTTCCTTTCTCGCCTCTTTTCCACAGGTTTCCTGCAGAACACCCAATTTGGAGAACGACAACTCTGGGCTCTTTATGGCCCCCTCCCAGGCTCAGAGTGCAGGAATTGAAGTGTGACTGTGAATATGAATCGGCCTTTTAGTCTGCACGCTCTGAAGGACCAGGGGAATACATTTGTCTCAAACCTAGAGGTGGAGAAAGAGCCACACTTTCACTCCTGATGGATGTGGAAAACGAGATGACAAGATATTCTGACACATTCAAACTAAAATATAGCCGAGGTTAAGACAAAGCTAAATTAGCTCATATCGTCTGGTACAATTCACCATTCATTTTAATGGCTTCAATGGAAGATTCAGTGTGAAGAATATAGAGTTGTACTGAGACATGCACTTTCTTTAACTGCGTTCATATTGCTCTTTGAAACCACATTGGTTTAAATGATTTCCAGCAAATGCAGACTTTCATATAATGACAACACAAAAAGGTTTTAGCATGTTAAACTCTGATTACTCTCAAAATTGAAGATTTTATTCTGACTGCAGTGAAAGGGAATGCAGACATTTTTCTGTATTGCAGAACAAGCCCGACTGCTTCGGCTTCTCGCTATAGCACAACCTGTTCACAACCTGACATTTACTGTGTGAGGAAACCTCCTCTTTACCCTACATAATCTTTACAGAAAGATAGTATAAATATTGACTTAATGTCATAATGTCATCTAAATATCCAGTTGATGAAAGATATTTCTGTGCATTATATGGCCAAAACTATAAGCACTTCTGGCCTTCACAGGAATATGTGGATCTTTATTACATTTGTGCCACAAAATCAGAAGCACACAGTTGTCTAGAATATTCTTGTGTGTTGTAGCATTAACTTCTTACACTGGAACTACGAGGCTAGAATATTTTGACCTTATTTGATTTGATTTTTTTCTACTGTTTGCCAGAATTCAGTCACAGTGACATTATCTGCATCTGACTATTTTTCCTGAAAATGAGCTCTATTTCCATTCTCAGCTGAACTGCTTACCTTCATAACTTTTCATTATAAACCAAAAGAAAAGACATTTTGTGGGTGATATTATTTTTTTTTTCTCATCACAATTGCAATTCACTTTGCAGGCAGCAGATGGCTTTAAAATGACAAACCTCTCCTTTAATGGCTATTCCAATAAACATCACACTTTGGATCCATTAGATCAGGGATACTACTTGCCTTGTCCTGTTCTATGGAGAACAGGGTGATCTTTGTAAGATGTTTTTCCTTAATCCTTCTCAACCCTGGCACAGAGTGCCTACTACTAACTGCTAACATTCACATCTATATGCATACATTTTTTTATGCATGAACTTAATTTATCGCTTGCTGAATTTCAGAAAGATAAATATACTGCTATAGCGTATAATATGAGTTTCCCAGTCATTCCTAAGTGGTGTACGAGACTCAGGTTAGACTTGAGTGCCAGCGTCTGCTAGATCTGATGGCAATGCAAGCACATTTGTTTAGTTAGTGGTAGTGTAATAGTGGATAATGCAATATGCAGTGTATTTTACTAGTTTACACTCTTTCAACCTCAATTCAAGCAATTGTACAATCAAACACAATCTATCTGCTTTATTTTATTTTTACATTTTATTTACATTTATAAGATGTGTATTTTGGATCATGCTTTAGATCTGGCATGATAATGCCATGATTTGATAGTAATAGATATTATTTGTGTCTAGATTTAGCACAAATTCAGCCAATGGGAAATGTGATCCTTCTAAGACAATCATATACCATATAATAAGCTTTAGATTAGCTGTGATTCAACATAATGAACTTATTCGAGACCAAACAAAAGTGTAATTTGTCACTCTACAGCTTACGCATAAAGAGGATGAAAATTGATTTGGATGCAAATCAATCGAATGAACATTGCTTAAGCTCGACATTTATAAAGCTGGTTTATGATGGAAAGAAATGGCAATAATGACAAATTGGTGTTTGCTAATTAACACAATTTCTAGTCACACCATTCACTGTGTTCAGCCAAAATAATTGACAGGCAGAAAGATGTTAAAAAGGTAATACAGGTAGATTATGTCGAAATGTTTAGTTAGTTATAATCAGTTACGATCCCAACCAGGAGCATCTATTGTAGCAATAGCAAATGAAATGCAAAGGCAATTAATCTACATTCACACATGTATTTGTCAGTGGAAGGGATAGTAAAGAACACAGAGGAAACACATGCAAACATGGGAAGAAACTCCACATAGACCAGCGGTGTCCAATCTTATCCACAAAGGGCCAGTGTGGGTGCAGGTTTTCATTCCAACTAAGCAGAGCCACACCTGATTCCACCTGTTTAGTCAGTTTTTCTTGGTTTTTAGTAGACTCTGGTGTGGCTTCTGCTTGGTTGGAATGAAAACCTGCACCCACACCGGCCCTTTCCGGATAAGATTGGACACCGCTGACATAGACAATTACCTGAGCTCAGGATCAAACCAGGTACCCAATAGCTGTAAGAAAGTTTGATTTCTCTAAGCAGATCTCCAAGAAACCTCTAAGAAACCAAATGGGTGCTGATTAGTGCCACTAGAAGTTAATCTTCTCAAGAGGTGTACATAAAAAGTTGTATATTTATAGGTCATAAAAAGTAATGTTGTTATTTGTTTTCACAGGTGTAAAAGTTCTGAAGGAATAATGTTCTAGATGAGTAAAAGTTTCATGTGACACAAAAACACACTCTCAGGTAATAAACGGTTATAAGACTATACGTTAATTATTCCCTCCACATTCAAGTGTTCTCTGTATTTAGTTGTACTGGTTTAGGTTAAGTTGCATATGTTTAGGTCATAAAAATGTAATGTTCTCTAATTTATTTATTCAGGTGTATATTAAAAGTGTAATAATGTTCTAGCCAAACTGTGACAAAAACAATCTCTCAGGAAATAAATGGTAATAAACCTATATGTTAATACTATACCTACACCCCCCCCCCCATTTGTTCAGTTCATTTGTTTTTTCTACCAGAAACTCCTTCATCTCTCGAATCTCCAGCTCGACTAACTCTTGCTTGAATTTTCTCCTTCTCCATGTTCTTCCTTTCTTTCTCAAGCTCCAGCACATTTCTCTATTTTTCTTCATGAAAAATGGTCACTTCTGTTGACTGAACTTTTCTCTCCTTGCTCTTCATCAGCTCCCATCTCTTTTTTTTTGCGTAAGAATTACTGCAAGCGACTGCTTCAAAGATATCAATTACCTGTTCAAGCTCCAACTCTCTCTTTATTTGAACCCTTTCCTTCACCAGAATGTTGATCACTTCTTATAACCAAGCTTCTCTGGCTTCACTCTCTTTCAGTTGGTGCTCAAGTCTCTCTCCAAGAACTCTTTCTCCAAGAACTGTTTTCTCTTTATTTTCTTCTTCTTCAGGATCTTCTGAAACCAGCCAACCCCCATCATCTTAGCATCCATATCCCTTGCTTTCTGCTTAAGTTCTTCCACAGTTTCTTTCAGGTCATCCAACTCTTTTATCATTTTCTCCTTCTCTGTTTCCTCTTCAAGCATTATTTGCACCAAAAGCTCACATTGTTTCCTCCAGCTGCCTTCAGTGATCTTCTGCCTTTTGTCAAACCGCTCTATCTCTTTCTTCGTGTTCCTTCTCTCTTCCTCAAGATGGAGCATCAAGCTGTCTTTATCAGCATGAAATCTTCTCATTTTGTCCCTTTCCTTCAGCAGAGCCTCTATTTCTTCTCTTGTCTGAGCTTCTCTGGCCTCGTTCTCTCAGATGGAGCTCAAATCTCAAAAAAGGAGAGAGAGTTCTCCTTCGCCATCTTCTTCACTTCCTCAAGCGCATCAACCTGTCTTTATCAGCCTGGAACCATTTCTCCGTTTCATTCCTTTCCTTCACCAGAACCTCCAACTCTGATCATTTTAAATGAGAAATCATTAAGAAACCACATGAGAAAAACAGGAATAAGAATGAAAACATCAGAATCATTAAAAAGTTCACACAAACTTCACACAGACTTCCACAAAGAAACATTCCAATAGCGTGAGCCACGAAGCAGCATCGAGGTTTTTTTCTCCTGTTAACCTGAATGTCCTGTTAGCTTCTCTGTCATTTCTGCAAATATACAAACTTGTAAGAGGCGATTTAATCTTCAGCTCCCTCCGAACACAGTGTGAGTGTTTGTGTGATCGTCACGGAAACAGAAACTCAACAGAAACAGGTGAATCATCACTTGGTGCATCATCACTTGGTGTTTATATTAAAATTTAAATTCTAATGTATTTTTATAGCTTTTTACAATTCACGTTGTCTCATAGCAGCTTTACAGAAGGATAGAAACACTATGAAAAAGGAGAAAAAATAAAATAGAAAAAAAAACAATGTTTAAAATTAAGATTATATTTATTTCTAACATTTAGCATCTGTTCTGATCATACCAGTGTCCAGGACCACTTTTCCACTGCTGCAAGGGATTTCTCTTCTTCATCATTGTTATACCAAACTAAAACTAATCTTTCTTTACTTTTCACCCTAAATGTTCTGACTTTTTGATATTGAGCACTGAGGCAGATGATAAACGAACGAATGCATAAAAATCATCTAAAATAAAGCCCATAAAATGGTCCAATAAACATTTTTCACCGGAATAAACCATCAGCACACATTCACAGTCAGTGTTTATGACTGGAGATTACAGAGGGAATCGTTTTACTTCAGTTTCGTCCTCTTACACGACGGATTTTAAAAATCTGCAGCTTTTAGTTTGTGACTCTGCTCGTTAGTGTGATTTCTAATCAGAAAGATACAGATTGTTAGCTGGTGTAAAAATTTGCTGTGTTCATAAACTTCTGACTTTTACTGGTTTTCTCACTAGTTGTTTTCTAAAGAGTACATGAGGTGAGAACATGCTGATGTTGTGTGGAACATCATAATTGTTAGCGTGCATCAGTCTGCAATTGACAAGAGAAAGAAAATGTCTCAAAGACGCTGATTAACATTCTTATCTCACTCTAAACCTTGAAAGTGAGAATACAAAATACAAAAAGGAGAAAGAAGAAAAAGAGAAGAACAAAGAACTGAACAGACAGAGTCACCAGAGGCATAATACACAGCTCTTATGTCCTTCTTATGCAGTTTTTTTCATGACAGAGGTTACTCTTCTAATAGCCCAACACACACACACACACACACACACAAACATCACACACACACAGCTAGCTAAACACTCAGATTATATTAATATTATGAATAAAAGTGTGTGGTGTTTAAAGTCAGGTAATGATGATGATGATTCTTTTCAGATACTGTACGCAGGTGAAGCAGAAGAAAATGCAGAACAAAGAATCCAGAAAGACCATCGGTCCAGCTAAAGTGGAAACGCCTTCTCCTGAGAAATACTTCCAGAAACTCTCCAAAGAGCTCAAAGTTCCTGTGAGTAAGAGTCTGTAAAAGTCTGTAACCTAGCAAATCAGGATATTCTTTAATAAAAAAATTCAAAGCATTTTGTATGACACTCTGAACAGAGACCTCTGTCTGATGATGTGAGTGTAAATAACTGTGTGTGTGTCCGTGTGTGTCTGTGTGTGTGGGTGGGGGGGGGGGTGTTCTGGGGATTAACATAGAGTTTTATTACCATTTATTTCCTGAGAGTTTGTGTTTGTCACAAGAATTGCGAAACATCTAGAACATTATTAACCTTTTGACATACACCTGTATAAATATATTATCAAACATTACTTTTTTATGACCTAAACATGTGCAACTTACAATAAAACTTGTACAACTAAATAAAGAAAACTCTTCTCTGTCAGGATGTCTGTGTGAATGTGCAAGGACTAATTACGTATAGTCTTATTGCTATTTATTACCTGAGAGTGTGTGTTTGTGTCACATAAGACTGTTAAACATCTAGAACATTTATTTCAATTTTAACATACACCATTACAAACAAATAAGAATAAAACTCTTAATAACCCTTCCGTATGCAATTTAACTTAAAGGTGCCCTGCCACACGTATTTCATTACTTTTGTGGTAAAGCCTGCAGGAAGACTCAGCTCGATTTGCTCCAGTTCTCATGAATATTGAAATGAGCTATGCTGCTTGGCTCCGATTGGCTAACCGCTAGGATATGAGAGCATGACTATTCATGCTCTAACTAGGTGTGTATGTGGAGGAAGTAAATAACATATAGTCTTATTGCTATTTATTATTGGGGGAAGTCGTGGTCTAAAGGTTAGAGAGTGTCTCTGGCCGGCCACGACTAAGGTGCCTTTGAGCAAGGCACCGAACCCCCCAACTGCTCCCCGGGCGCCGCAGCATAAATGGCTGCCCACTGCTCCGGGTGTGTGTTCTCAGTGTGTGTGTGTGTTCACTGCTGTGTGTGTGCACTTTGGATGGGTTAAACGCAGAGAACAAATTCTGAGTATGGGTCACCATACTTAGCTGTATGTCTTGTCACTTTCCCTTCATACTATTACCTGAGAGTGTGTGTTTGTGTAACATAAGACTTTTAAACATCTACAACATTAAACATCTATGACCTATTAATATACTTTACTTTAACATACACCTGTACAAACAAATAACAAGCATTAATTTTTTTGTAATAAAACTGTCAAAATTAATTTGACATATATATATATAAATGCTTAAATTTCATTTTGAGAGTTGGCATAGCATTGTAGTACTCTTAAACCCTGACCTAGTTCTTCTACCATGAGGATATGTTTTAATGGAGACTACAAAGCCCTTCTATAAATCCGTCTGGATAATAACATCTCCCAAATGGTGTAAATGTGGTATAGTCAAAACGTGACTCCAGATGTGAGACTTTATTTTCCTATATATCATAGAGCTTGTCAGGTTTTGATCATACCTTATAGAGCAGGCACAGCCTGTGGCTCGAGACAAGAAGAAACCAACATACTGAAAAAAAAGAGCTAATGTATGAAAGCATGTTCATGTCCTCCAGCAACTTTCATCTCCGCTCTTATATAGATCATTTTAGGAAGTGGATTATTCCAGAGCTGTGACATTTGCATTGGGTGAAAACACAAAAGGGAACGAGACAGTAAAACCGAGCAGAAAAATAAATATTCGTATCCCAAAGGAGAGAGACAACACTGACTTTCAGCATTTAAACTGCAGATATTGTTT
This sequence comes from Tachysurus vachellii, assembly GCF_030014155.1. Lineage (NCBI taxonomy): Eukaryota > Metazoa > Chordata > Actinopteri > Siluriformes > Bagridae > Tachysurus > Tachysurus vachellii. The sequence continues at coordinate 16,532,914 of NC_083474.1, forward strand.
TAGTGAAGTAGCTTCATAAAATGTAATATAGTGAAATGTTTTTGCAATATATTTAGATTTTTTGAATACAACAGCATATTACATTGTGGTGTGGGTTTTATTACCTCTTACATGATTAAGCCATAGGTTTTGTTCTCAGATGCATACAGATGCATAAGAGTTCCATCTTTTCTGTCCTCTCTCTCTCTCTCTCTCTCTCTCTCTCTCTCTCTCTCTCTCTCTCTCTCTATTTCTCTCTCCCTCTTTTCTCTCTCTCTCTTAGTTTTAAAGTTTTAGAATTTTGAAAGTATTCTCCACATAAAACATAAAAATTTGATCTATTTGAAACTTTGATCTGTGCAAAACTCAATAATTTGATCTATTTGATTATACTATATAAAAATCTACAAAATCTATACAAAATCTAATGTATACCACAGTGCACCTAAATTAATTAATCTGATTGGTCAGAAGGTAAACCTATGGTCATGCCAAATTGTACCGCCTGTAATTTTTTATAGTGAGTTATATATTATATAACTATATATTATATATAGTTATATACATTTCATAGTGAGTTTATTATTTTTATAATTGTTTCAAATGATACAATTCATTTTATTATTTTCATTTAATACATCTAGTGATGAAAGCCTTATTTAAGATGTTGCCTCTGTTATGCAATCGATTTTTTTTTTTTTTTTGTATAAAAAGTTTGTTGTGTGCATGATGTTTCTTTTAGGACTACACACTAAGAGCTGGACATCCAGCAGAAATCTCCTGTTCAGTCCTCTTTTGTTCTGAATGTCCTGTATTAACTCCCATCTTATAAACCAGACTTTAATAAACAGCTGGGGTCGACAGACATCTTTAGGGAGAAAGTTTGCTTCCACAGCAACAAAGACAAACTGAAATGGAGTCATTCCTGAACAGCGGTTTAATTAAGACACTCTTCTGGCTTTTCCTGTGGGCACTTTCCTGTGTGCTCAAGATGTGATTGCTCAAGTTCTCAAACACATCAACTCTACCAGGAAAGTAGAAGATGAGGATTAGGATCCAGGCTCTCTGATACAGTCATGTCAAATTGCTGCATAATGTGCGATAATTCAGGATATCGAGAAATGTGCACAGAAATGTTCGTGTAAGTTGTAAACCACTTTTAAAATTATGTGAATTGTAAAACATATTGCAAACTGAAAATGTATGAAAATGCATTTGTTATAATGAATAATTAAATGCTTAAAGTCTGAAAACTGACTCTAAAGCTTCTTCGTCATTTCAGCTATTCTTGTACAGTAAATGTGTGCGTGAGTGGAGATAATATTATTTGATAAATAACAACAGATATATATATATATATATATATATATATATATATATATATATATATATATATATATATATATATATATATATATATATTTTATTTTTATTTTTTTTATTTATTTTTTTTTACTTTAATTTTTCCACACCATAAAAAGTAATGAGATGTGTTGAAGTATGGAGATGTCTTCAGCAACGGTGTCCATCTGATGATCACTTTACTAATTTTACAACCCTGAAAGTGCGGTAGTGACTTGCCTTTTATTTTGTTTCATATTTGTGATTTTCAGTATAAGCAAAGCTGATGAGAATGTACTCCCAAAAGGACTAAAGGCATGATGTCATATGCAGGGTTTATTGCACTGTATGGGTGTGATGTCATTAACAGGCTTTATTGGACTGTATGTATGTGATGTCATATGCAGGCTTTATTGGACTATATATTTGTGATGTCTTACAAAGGGTCACAGGACTGTACACTTTATAAGACTGTGTGATATGAAGAGTGTTGCCATAAAACACACTATGACAGCCCATAGTAAGAGTATTACAGCCTATTGCTAGAATTGGGATTTTATGTAGTGAGTGAAATGGTTTTACTAAATATCAGGAATATTCTTGGAACATCACTTGCCTAATCAAATGAATTAACCTGGAACTGTTGTATAAATATGTTTCATAGGTTTACACAGGTGTGATGTCATATGTAGCCTACATACTTTCCATATTAAATCTCAAGCTTTTTTGTGCATCACCTGTAAGAACTCGGTTATTCGGTGTTGTGCTAAATTCCCTCATTCAGATCCTCATCGCTTCCTTTAAAGGCACTTTGAGAAGTGAGGGAAATCCTCCTATAGAGAATGGATAATTTCCATAATGTAATACCCCCATGCTCCCTTTTTCCTTTTCCCTTATTTTGCAGGCTATTAAGTTTGATCCTGAGACCCATCTCCCTGTAATCACAGACAGCTGCACGGGCTGCCAGAGTGTGTGTCCCATCATCAGCGACTGTATCACTGTGGTTAGTGATATGACGCCATTCGTGCTCAAGAGAGACCTGCACCCATTAGTTTTGTCTGCTAAAGCCAGACCACACACACACTCACACACAAAAAAAAAGATTGGCATCAGGTTTACTGCATTGATTCAGCTCATAATTGCTGTGTAAAAAATTACCTTTATTATGAAAATGAATAATTAGCCAGTAGAAATAATTGCCTCACATTCCCAAGCCGGTTGTGTTGAAATAATTGCACTCAGGCAAAAAATAGCAAGTTGCTTTATTTCAAGACAATAGCCTGCAGTGCTGTTTAAGGTTTGTACAACTTGCCAAGTTTTCCTCGTCAGAGTGGACACAACTGTGTGTGTTGTGAAAAATCACATGTACTGAATGTTTATAAAAGTATCACCATTTTAACTTTTTTTAAATAATTTGCATAAATTTCTAAATTGCGACTCATAAATATCAATAAATAATTGAATCACGATGATGAACAGATTTACATGATTTAGCCCAAATATGTTTATGACAGGCTTCGTTTTGAAATCTAAAACACACATGATGATTTGTCTAACTGTATTATTTAATTGAGTAAAACACTCAAGCTGTGCATTACTTAATAGAACCCTAAATGCACTCATAGATACTCATATATTAAGGCAGAGGCTCTCCCGCTTCCACTAAAGCATGAATCATCCAAATTGTCTTCGTGACAATGACTTTATATGCGTCCTCTGAATAGTTTTGCGGAGCACGATTAGTTTTGCGAGACAAAGCGTTCTTTGTTGTTGATTTGAATAAAAGTCAGAAACGCATTTTGCACACTCTCTGTTCTTTTAATGTGATTAATTTGCAACTTTGCAAACAAACACACCGTTCAGCACACTGGACCCATTTAAACGCAAAGTTAATTAAAATTCTATCATAACCATCTCTTCAGATTTGGTGTGAAATGCATGAAAACACTGCCGGTGAAAATAGCAGCCAGGCGTTTGCCAGTTACTTTAGTGCTATTATGCAGACAAAAGTAATAAGTGATTACAACGAACTTTCTGCATTCACTAATCTTTAAGTTGGACTGAACCTCTAGTCACGGTGCTGTGCAACACATCTTCAACATCCTTAGTAGCTGCCTGGTCAGAGTCATGGTGGTTTAAACTATGCTACTTCCCACTTCTAAAGTGGTAATTACTTACCAGTAGGTTGTGTTCACATCCTTTGTACATCCACATACATTTTTATTTTTTATTTTATTTCAGTTATATAGGTTGCTCACGATAATGGAATTTTGGTCAAATACGAGCTATTTTCACAGTATAAAATGTACAACATACTAGGAATGGTTGCTGATATACATTAATGAACTGAGCTGTATTTAGAAAAGTGAACAAAGCCTGACAATGAGTATAGAATCTGATCGGCTGTTTGACTGACTCTGCTGTGCTGAACGATTAGGACGCCTCCCATCAAGGAAATTCAGGTATCTTCAGCTAAATTGGATTCAAATCCAGATACAGACACAAACAGTGTATGAGTATTTACGGCACTAAACAGATGCAGATACAGAAAGTGTTACTGGCTTACTGTAGACCAACAGGCCATGGTGTCAGGGACGGTTTTCCGTCACAGTAGCTTTGTCCTCAATTATTATAGCTTAAAGGACCTAATGATACATACAAAGTCTAATAGTTTAAAAGCTTCAGTCAGACAAATGTGAGCAAATAACTTACAAGCCATATTCATGAAGTGCTTTGCATCTAAAAATACAGGCATGAATACAAATCCCAACAGCTGCTACGTGAGAATTCCCTTTGGTGCTGCAGATGTGCATAAAATATGAAGATTTATATGAGCATAAGGTTTATAGATTTCTACTTTTAAACATAATGCACAATGCAAGCGTCAGAAAAGGTGTAAGTGGTTTCTTCCAGTAAGCTCCCCGGATGGTGTATGATAGGATATGATGAGATTTGCATTGTCACTGATTGCCTGTTCTAACATTCCAGTGTTGAATAAATGTAAGTGTTCTACTCGTAAGTGCTCTGCTCTTTCAATGCTCTACTAAATATGACACACTGCAACAAACAGTATTTTTTCTGAATACCAATCATCCCATCGTCTATTATGGACTTTTTTTATTATCAACTTTTATTACGACAATCAGCCACGCTGAGCCAGAAAGCGATGAAATGCTGTGTTTATTGCTTCTGAACACAAAACTGCCCTCCAGAGCTGTGTGATCCCAAGCTGCCAGACATCCATCGCACTGCATCATCCTACTTCCTCTCTTTGATTGCAATTAGGAAATGATGTGTCTGGACTATGGCCAGGCATGCCTGCTTAAATTATTCATAAATGTTAATAGGCAGGCCAAGAGCCCTCCCCCGTCCTTCCTGTTCCTCCTCTTGTCTCACGTGGAACAGAAATAATATTGACCTTTTCATCAGCACTTCTGAGTTTAACGCCTCAAAAGTGCTTGATCATAATCATAACGTATGTCTCTCTAAAGCCAATTGGAACCATTAGGTGAATAGGTGCCATAAAAAGCCTCAGCTTGATGCACCTTCACCTAGAACGTCAACGGAAATTGACTTGCTGTGTATATTAGATATTAGATATGCGTCTTGAGTCGCATGGAAATGGAGCAGAACCTATTCTTCAAACCTTTAGCACACAGAGATATGTTTCCATTAAGATTTCTCATTAACTGAGTTATTCATTCATCCTTTCATCCAGTCAAAAGACTTGTTTATTGGGAATGTCCACTTGCTAGACTCAATCACTGACATACACTTAAAAATGGATTAAAACAAGAAGGGAACAATACAGAAGGATATTGATTTAAATCTCTCTGAGAATTCACCTAGAATAGGTGCACTGTACTGATACAGGCTCAAATGCTTAGCAAAGATCATTTATTAAATTAAGTCCCTTTGACTGCAACAAGATTCGGTGTAAAATGATTTATGTGATGGACTGTGCGCTTGGGATGCAGTGTATTCTATCACACTTTTAATTTGCTATTTTGGTGTGCTACAATGACGCATTTATAACGGTTAATTTGATGCACTGTCCTGTGAAGTAAATGGGCGATAATCAGACTGAGCATTCATCTGCTGTGTTTACAGCTGTTTAAGTTTTATCCATTTAAAATTCAGTTCTTGAGATAAGCAGTGTCTCAGCTTAACATGCTGTCTCCTGTGATGACATCCCTCTGAAAACATATTCGATTTCAATGCAGCGCTTAAGTTTAAAGTAATATCGGATGTGCTCAATGGCTGCATGTGTTTAATTCAACTCTGGATACTAAGATATTAACATAGTACATATAGTTAAGTGCTTTAAAAAATGTTCCAGCAAAGCATTCATAATATTACGTTTTTGTAATCACCATTTTTCTTTTTTTTTTCTCCTCCAGGTTCTTTATATGTATTTTAACTTTAAATATTCAGTCAATGCAGATATTTTTATCTATATTTACATGAGGAAACTACCTCCATAACATAGCAAGCAATAAACAACTATAGCCTTCTCAATATCGCAATCCCTGAAGGATGACATTTACTTTGTCTTTGCCTGGATCAACATTTTAAGGTCAACTAAGCTCTTTTAAATTGAGTTAAAACAATGTTGCTGTTTTAATAAGACCTATGTCACTCAAATAATATACAGGTACTGATAGCGCTGTAAAAGTGCAAAATAGGAGTAAAAATCTTTTAAAAATAATGAAAAGGTCCTTGTACCGATCTCTGCAGGACACTGTTTAGAATCTTCTGAAACATCTATTGAAAAAAAATTCATACAGCGCCAGTCAAAAAAATAAAATAAAAAATGAAAGTGTCAAATGCTCTTGATAAATATCTAAAAGCCAGAATATTTCAGCAAGTTGCCAGAATGACTCACCTCACAGCTTGTGTTCGATCCAATAAGAATTTAAATTCTGCAGGACTTTTAATACACATCTCTCCCATCACCCAACAGTACAAAAAAAAGTTGTTTTTGTCCTCATTCTCATTCTACCAGTATGATCTTCATGACCCATCCTTTGACAAATCTAATTTGACAGTACGTTCAACTGCTTTTGCCTTCAAGGACATTAATGTGAAGCTGACAATAATCATTAAAGCTATTAGCATGGTGCAGCATGGGCAAATTGAAGCTCCTGGTGAGTGGTGTGTAAGCTCATAACCTTTAACCTGCACTAATTTGCATTGGCAGGAAACCGTCACGAGATCATTTTATTTGAGTCTATTAAGAAGTGATAAAAAGCTGCAAGAGCTGTGATCCAGCATGGATAATGATTTAGGTTTCGATAATGAAGGGAAAATTGCGAACTTGGAGAGAAATTTGTCACGGGTTGTTTGTTAAAGAGCTATTTTTTTTTTGCAAGTCTTTGGTCTGATTATCTTTAGAATAATAAAAAGAAGATCATGTGCAGTTTGATGTGGTTTCTTAAATGCTGCTTTAAATTCTTAGAAGAAATAACTCTGTCGTCTGTATTATATTTCAGTGTAAAACATCTTCAGAGGTTAGCGTTTAGGTGTTAAGTGTATATAACATATTTATTTAAAGTATGTCATTTCCAGAGATACTTTATATTGAGAGAATGGAGAATGGTAGTACTTGGCACTGTTAAACAGTCACACTCATACACATACACACACATTGAGGAAACAAAGCCTGCCCATGTTCAGTCTTTCCAATCCAGCGATTCCCTCCAGTCATAAAAAGGATATAAACTCTTGTTTGCTGGTTTAATTAAATTAGTCTGGTAGAGGTAGGATGTCTGTGGAACACTGTCCAATGCTAATCACATTTTGCCCAGCATTACACTCCAGCCTGGTCGTGGCCCGGTGTGCCCTGCATGCCATCATTGGACACAGGCTGACAGTATGCCAAGCCCTGGCACACTGCAATATATGGCATACGAAACAGTATGAAATCTGGCTCAGTGATGCACTCACTGTGAAAACCGTGCATTCTCTACATCCACGGATTTATATACTACACTTTCAGGTTGCACCACGTCAGAGGCATACCAAGCTGACCTTTTGTACTGGCATCTTTGTGACAAAACGGTGAATTTCAAGTGAGCCGGCTATGCCGACTCCTTTCAGCACCCAGCCTGGAGCAGATGTTCAATGCCGCTCCCCTGATGGACAGACTGATAAATGGTAATGGAGGTGATTACTTTAAAGAGGGATAAAATGGCTTCAGAGCTACAGACTATCAGTGGAGTGTGCTCGCATGCCTCTCCCCAAGCCTAGGATTTTAGCAGATCAATTGGATTTTTGAAGTTGACCAAAAGAGATATGACCCTGCAGCCATTCACAATTGATCCGCATTTTTTACAATAGCCATTAAATAGATTTTTATAGCGTTGTCAAAAGGAGGACTATGCTGATGTATGACTGGAGTCATTTGCTGATCTCTTTAATCTGGATTTGATGTTAGTACACATAGACACAGGGTTGTGCTATAAATTCCAAGACATATTATGTTATTACAGATGGCCTACTGGGACGAATCCATTCCTAACACAAAAGAGTGATTGCAGTTAATCTGCTGCGCTTTTATTATCTTGAATATGTATGAGAATATATTTTGATAATGGACTGTGATGGCATATGCAGGCCAGTCAAAAGAAAAGGAGTTTTACCTACTGTAAGTCCTAGCTTCTGAAAGATCAGAAAATCTCCAGCATTATTGAGGTGCAATCAAAATTCAGTGCTTATAATCTGTAACACGGCAATCTGCAAAAAGCAACAGTCCCCCTGATAGCCGTTCGCAATCCTAAATTTTCTGTTAACTCGTTTGCAGACTGGTATGAAGCTGCTCATAAACCTCTGCTAATTGAAGTGTGTGTGCTGTGCGTGCTTGGAAGTACATCATTATGGGGATGGCTGCATTAAATATACAGAGAGGGTAAGGGGAGGAGGAACCCAAAACAAGAAAAGTGGCAGTCACTCCTTTCATCTCTCTCTCTATCTCTCTCTCTCTCAGGGTGTGTGGGTGTGTGTGTGTGCGTGTGTGTGTGTGTGTGTGTGTGTGTGTGTGTGTGTGTGTTGGTATTATTAGGCTGCTGCTTTGTGCAGCAGGTTAATGTGTTTTTAGTACAGGTTTTGTCTGATATCCCCAACAGCGCTGTATCACATGTTTCAAGAGGACACTGCTACTTATTTTAAGACTCCCATTTATATAGTACATTAACATTTTATTAATTTGGCAGACACTTTTATCCAGTGACTCACAAAGTGTGGCAGAACCAGATCCAAGTACAGAGCTGAGAAGCAGAGGGCTAACGACCCATCAGTGGCTGTGTGGCAGTCACAGCATCCCTGCAACCTGCACACAATCTTAACCACTGAGCCAGCACTATGACTATAACGTAAAACTGTCATTGAGCCACCACTATACTGTAACAATAAACAGCAATACAAGCACAAATATCACCGAGCCAACACTATAACTATTGTAGAACCAAAAAAATCACTAAGTCATAACTATAGCTATAACTAACATACCATAATAACTAAACCAATAAATCACAACTACGACTATAAACTATACACTATAATGATCACTGAGCCGACACCATCCACATATCACGTATAAGCCAGGATGTCCGATCTCATCCACAGTTGGCCAGTGTGAGCGCAGGATTATATTACAATCAAGCAGGAGTTATATTAACTATAACTATCAATGTACCAGCACTATAGCTATACCTATGACTAAATCACCACTATATCTATGACTAAATGACAAGTATACCTTATAATTATTACTGATCCATCACCATAGCTATGATTAATCCACTGCTATAACTATAACTGATCCACAACTATAACTATCACTATTACACCACTGCTCACACTACAGCTCACACCCTGTTAGGATAGATAAAGTGTAACAAAAAGTAGAAGATTAAGTGTGTTAATTATAATAACGTATAAAAGATATATTTTTTATGTTATCATAACCACCAAGATTATTACAGCAGATACCAAATACAATATGCTGAAGTGTATTATTCATCAGTGGAGTGTATGCTATATGTTCTACTATACAGTAATAATATATGAGAAATGTGCAAACGATATCCACAACTATAACAAAAGGACCTACAGTATCTCATCAGACATTCACAGATAAATGTACACCAAGGAAACAAGCTTCACAGGTGACAAATGGTTTTAGGTGCTTGGCAGGCGTGATGATCAATGCAAGATGATCAATGTTTTTAATATGTGAAAACAAGTGTGTAAAGGGAGAGAGACAAAGGCCTGCAATGATATGGCTGTTATTCACTTCTAGATATCACACACTAACTCATTCATCGTAGGTTACCCTCCTGAACAAAACCCCAGCACAGCCATCCACCAATTTCACGGGGGCCATTAATAATGAATGTGAGAGGTCCATCATATCATTTGCATTTAGATAAAAGTTCATTTGATTTAGAAAATCCCCCAACCCCCAAAGTCTGATCTTAGAGATTTGCCTTTAATCTGTGAATAAATGTCCTGTAAGACTCACCAAATCCAAGTTTTAGAAATACGCCTGAAGGGGTGAGTAATGATGTCATTAAGGAGTTTCTCAGTTGATCCATACACTATAATGTCCAAGTTGTAATTATTTAGATTTATGGATATATACTTGAAAATTGTGTATTATTACTGTGTGTAGCCTGTACATCCTGTAGTTAGATACAGTATTAGTGTAGTGTGTATATAGGTAAGGTATTAATATCCTGTATTAGCACAGAGTGTGTATAAGTCTTGTATTTATATCCTGTATTAGCATAGAGTGTGTATAAGTCTTGTATTTATATTATGTATTAGCATAGAGTGTGTATAAGTCTTGTATTTATATTATGTATTAGCATAGAGTATATATAAGTCTTGTATTATCCTGTATAAACATAGAGTGTGTATAAGTCTTGTATTTATATCCTGTATTAGCATAGAGTGAGTATAAGTCTTGTATTATCCTGTATAAACATAGAGTGTGTATAAGTCTTGTATTTATATTATGTATTAGCATAGAGTGTGTATAAGTCTTGTATTTATATTATGTATTAGCATAGAGTATATATAAGTCTTGTATTATCCTGTATAAACATAGAGTGTGTATAAGTCTTGTATTTATATCCTGTATTAGCATAGAGTGAGTATAAGTCTTGTATTATCCTGTATAAACATAGAGTGTGTATAAGTCTTGTATTTATATCATGTATTAGCATAGAGTGTGTATAAGTCTTGTATTTATATTATGTATTAGCATAGTGTGTATAAGTCTTGTATTTATATCCTGTACAGTATAAGCACAGAGTGTTTATAAGTCTTGTATTTATATCCTGTATTAGCATAGAGTGTGTATAAGTCTTGTATTTATATCCTGTATTAGCATAGAGTGTGTATAAGTCTTGTATTATCCTGTATAAACATAGAGTGTGTATAAGTCTTGTATTTATATCATGTATTAGCATAGAGTGTGTATAAGTCTTGTATTATCCTGTATAAACACAGAGTGTGTATAAGTCTTGTATTTATATCCTGTATTAGCATAGAGTGTGTATAAGTCTTGTATTATCCTGTATAAACATAGAGTGTGTATAAGTCTTGTATTTATATCATGTATTAGCATAGAGTGTGTATAAGTCTTGTATTTATATTATGTACTAGCATAGTGTGTATAAGTCTTGTATTTATATCCTGTACAGTATAAGCACAGAGTGTGTATAAGTCTTGTATTTATATCCTGTATTAGCATAGAGTGTGTATAAGTCTTGTATTTATATCATGTATTAGCATAGAGTGTGTATAAGTCTTGTATTTATATTATGTACTAGCATAGTGTGTATAAGTCTTGTATTTATATCCTGTACAGTATAAGCACAGAGTGTGTATAAGTCTTGTATTTATATCCTGTATTAGCATAGAGTGTGTATAAGTCTTGTATTATCCTGTATAAACATAGAGTGTGTATAAGTCTTGTATTTATATCATGTATTAGCATAGAGTGTGTATAGGTCTTGTATTTATATCCTGTATTAGCATAGAGTGTGTAGAAGTTTTGTATTTATATTATGTATTAGCATAGAGTGTGTATAAGTCTTGTATTTATATCCTGTATTAGCACAATGTGTGTGTATAAGTCTTGTATTTATACCCTGTATTAGCACAGAGTGTATATAAGTCTTGTATTTATATCGTGTATAAGCACAATGTGAGTATAGCTCCTGTATTCATATCCTGTATTAAGTTGTGGCTGTATAAGTCCAGCATGTACATGTATATCTGTATATGTATAGATCCTGGATTTATATCAGATATTAGTGTTATATGTGTGTAATTACTGCATTAAAATCCTCTATTAGCATGTTGTTAGCATGTGTACACTATCTATATCCTGGTTTAATACGGTATATGTACATCTTGCATTATACTGAATAATGATTTAGTCAGATGTACAGTAAAAGAGCTGTATCGATTGCACTAATTCCCATCAACCTTGATCTCACAGCTATAAAGATTTGATTCCCCTTTCTGTTTCAGATATTTACATCCAAATTCTATTTGACATCTTGACAGTCAAATCTTTACCATCAACCTAAACTCTGTTGAAGTTGTTTCTTTTTAAATATACACATAAATCCAACAGAGATAATAAGTGCTAGTTTAGGTGTTTCAGAGTTTATGTTAGCTAGCTGGAGTGTTTATACTGTAGAGTCTCAATGGCTACCAATAACACATTATTTGTAAAGTGATTAGATATTTCCTTGTAGAAACTAAATAATAACAATAATAATAATAATAATAATAATAATAATAATTATTATTATTATTATTATTATTATTATTATTATTATAACAATAATACATATTATTGTTATTGTTATTAATAGTAGTAATATTTTTATTATTAGTAGTAGTATTTTTATTTAATACATTTTTTTATTTATTATACAGTCCAAATCTTTGGTCAGTTTTTAATTAAAATAGACAGTACTATACACAGATAAGCCATAACATTAAAACCACCTGACTGTTATAGTGTAGGTCCCCCTTGTACCTCAAAAACAGCTCTGATGCATCGAGGCATGTACTCCACATGATCTTAGAAGGTGTTCTGTGGCATCTAGCACCAAGGATCTGTCATTAACCTCAGACCATGGATCAGACTTATTTGTCCAGCACATCCCAGATCTGGGGAGTTCTAAGTCTGTTATGTTCCATGAAACAACCCTGAACAATTTCTGCAGTGTTTCAGGGAGCATTACTGAAAGAAGCTCACTGAAATTAGGAAGAACTCTGGTCCACATTGGGGTATACTTGGTCTGCATCAATGTTTAATTTCTAAAGAGAAACTACTAAATATGAGACTTTGAGTATAAATGTTTTTAGGTGCAATTGGTGCAACAATGCATTTTAAAGGCAAGTGGTTTTGCGTAACACTAAAGTAGAAGCTACAGTGTTTACCCCCTTTACATGTCAGCATAGTACTGGCAAAAAAAAGCTAATTTTACACACTAGGTTAAAAGAGACACTGAATGTATCACACACATCACTTTTGTCTGAAATCCATATAAACGATTTTAATATATACATGAAGGTTTTATTGAAATGTTAGACTTGCACAACTTTTTCTATGTAAGTGGAGGTTATTAAAAACTTTATTTGAAACCTGTGTACTCCACACTTTCACATACATCCTGACACCAGAGAGGACAAGCTGAGCTACAGGCAGACAGAACAATCAATCAGCACTTTCAGCAAAAAGGCAGTTGGAGCAAAAAGGCCTCTGAGAGAACAGACAGAAGTGTGAATTGAGCTCTAGGGGAAAGTAACCAAGGCCGTGTACTTTATTACTGTACTTAAGTAGCTGTCTCGAAGATTTGAACTTTTGAGCCCCTCTCAAAATGATTTCTTTTACTGTTTTCTCCTCATATGGATGACTGTTTTGCAATGCTGAATGCATGAAACAGTACAAAGACTTACAGATCAAACATTTCGTTAATAATTTTAAAAGTGAGAGTGAATCATTTTGAACCATATAAAATCATGGATTTTGCGTTCAACCAATTAACATGTACAAATCGGCAGTTTTATCCAACATAAAACCAACTTGGAAAACTCCAAATTTCAATAAAATGTCTTTATAAAATAAAATAAAATAAATGTTTGTGACAGTTAAAAAAACAATTCATATATTCTAAAATAATAAAAAAAAAATAATAATTAATTATATATATATATATATATATATATAGTATTATATATTAAATTGTGAACATTTAAAGCTCTTAAAGTTGTAGAAGTCAAATTGGGGAAAAATATAGATGATCAAGGGTGAACTGGGTGCCACTGACTTAAGATCCTATTGCAATTGAACTATACAAGCTAAACTACTCATGCCAGAGAGGAGAAACTTTGTTCTAGTTCTAGTGAAAACATCCAGTGACCTCTCCATATTCAGTCACAGAGTACAATCCAAAATGTAATCCTACACTTACCTAGTAAAATTGAAATCGATTAAAAATAAATAAAATCTAAAAACCTGTCTATGGTGTCTAGTGTGAACAGAGAGAATCAGAACAGGAGAAAGAGAGACAGCAGAGAGTCAGAGATGTGAATACAGAGTGATAGGAATTTATTGAGCATGCTACAGATTGAGAAAGCACACAGGCACAAAGGGAGCATACAGCATGAATCTGGTAGACAAAAAGAACTTTTAATCGCATCACTTCCAAATCACACTGAATTTGTACAGATGTAAAAACGCAACCCATGTAGAAAATATACACAGCCCTTCCATGATTCTGAACCAAAGACCACATATTCTTTTATCTTATAACAGAGTAACAACCTCGCCAGCCTCAAAAACACAGCAAATATCCATGTAGAATTCACACAAATGTTTTTCAATGTCTGGTAAAAATCCTGAATATTTCCCTTTTGAAATGAAAACCAATGCTGCACGAAACAGCTTGATACAACATGCAGAAAAAAAAGTCAAAAGGCACAGCAGCTTTGGTCCTAATGGTTTATCTACACTGCCAGTCAAAAGTATGAATAGTCTACACATTTTTGTGAAATTTGCAATTTATTTCCATTTAGAACTTAAAAAATTTCTTATTTTCCAATTAGGGTAGACAGGAACTTTGACTATGTAGGACATTTAAGAAGAGCTTTTTTTCAGGGGTGAAGCTCCTCATGATCCTGGTTGAGAAAAACCCAACTAGAAGCATGAGCATCCAAACATTTCACTGGTAGTGTACATGTGAGCTGAAATGCTTCACAATGAAAATCACAAAGCTTAGCAATCAGATTGAGGTGCAATCAGATTGAGTCCACAGCGAAGAAAATGTCTCAAAAAATTAAAAGGTCTATTTAATGAGCACAATTTACACTAATGCATGAAAATAAAATTACACGACAGGTTTTTAAGAATTTAATTACTTGTTTCAATATCATCTTAGCACAAAATAGTGGCATTGCTTCGATTCATGCATTTTAGTCCTTGTTTTGGAGTATTTAAATTTTAATCAATCTTCAATGATATTAGATAGGAAAGAGCATTTTATACAGATTTAGTCTGCCTTCAGCACATCATGAAACTATTTAAGGATAATGGAGTAGCTGTACTGTTAATGGAAGCTAATTAGCAAAGTGTTTGCCAGGTAAAATTAGTCAAACGTGTCATTGTTCCTTATTATTTAAAGGTTTCATCTCTAGCTGCCCTCTTTAAACCCACGGCATCTACAAACCTAATCGTTCAGTTCATTATCCTAATAAAACTATTTCATGTTGAAAAAACAACCTGAAACAAAGGAATGGTTTCCCTCAGTGCTCTTTAATTAAAGTTTGTTTCAAGGACATGTTGCATTGTTAAGAGCTGATTGCAGTGTTCAGAGTGATCAATTCATATCTGATTACAAATATCATCATATAAACTAACAGACTGTCTGCTTTTGCTAATGATCGCTAATGATGACTTAATAGACCTTGGTCAAATGTATGCAACTACTGGCCAAGAGGCAGCATAAATGTTTAACAAAAATCCTAGTCTGCGTTTGAGAAAAATAATAATAATAATATGCACCATATACTACATTGCACACAGTGTGTGTGTGTGTGTGTGTGGTCTTCAGCATTAAATCTGTCAGATGAAACTACAAATGTACAAAAAGAATGTGCGCTAGCAGGTGGCTGTTCATAAGATCATGTCACCCGTATTCAGAAGATTCACATCAGAATGATGTTCGGCATTCGGAAACAAAATAAGTAAGCCAATAAAACTTGATACAAAAAAGCTCCAATGAAGTTTTTCAAAAGAAAAATGACTATATATTAAATACTACAATACAGCAGGTCAGTGTAGTGGGGCATAATCAAGGCTTTTGGGGGAAAGAGAAAAGAAAAAAAAAAAAAAAAAAAAAAACACACCTCACCACAAACAAATGAATGTGCCTACACTTCTAGATTGCCTGTAAATATGATGGGGGGATTATGCTGTTTAAGTTGTATAAGTAAGGCACATTTTGTTGTGGGAGCAACCAATGGGTAACAACAGGAAGAGAAAAACTGAGAGAAAGAAAGTAATGGTGCCTGCGTGTTTCTAATGTAGTCTTCAGGAATAATTGATTCAAATGAACTCTAATATCACTCAACACTCCATAGGGAGTAGGGGTCAGAAAAAGGGTGTAAGCTACACTGTACAATCCACCTCAGATGGTGGATTTTGAAAAGGAGACTCGGAGGCGATGACCACGACCCATATCATAGCTATGGAGGTCGATCAGTGCTTGGATGGCCTCCTCCACTGTTGACATCTGTAGCAGGGCCATCTTGCGATCTCTGGGGTGAAAAACAAAGACGTGGACGATCAAATCGGCAACACAGACTTGAATCACTAGGTTCTGGGAAAAATCTTGTACATGAAAGCAGTATTCATTGTAAATGCTAAGTTACAGGTCACTATGTGACCATGAGACTATGGTCTCAGAGTGAAAACACAAGGTATACTATACATAGCAAAAAGTCTGTGGGCAATTATGTGGTTCTTCCCCAAACTTCTAAGCGTTAAATGCTGTGATATGATTTCCCATCACTGGAATTATAGAGCCTAAACTTCTTCTAACATCACAATGCCCCTGTACACAAAGCATGGATTTTCAAGGTTGTAGTGGAAGAACTCGAGGGTCCTGTGAGGAAACGGTGAGCCTCGTTGTCCAACATCAGCACCTGACCACACTAATGCTTGTGTGTCTGAATGGGCAAATCTCCACTGCCATGATCCAAAATCCAGTGGAAAGTTACATTTCCTAAAAAGTGGCTGTTATAATAACAGAAAGGGGAGTCTAAAATTGGTAAAAATTAATTAAAAAAAATATCACCTATGAGTGTTAGAACACACACTTGTCCATACAGTGTATAGATGTCATTCTTATCACTTCTGGATATGATCTGTGGTTCTTAGTTAAATAAAGCATTTTATGTATTAGCAGCAAGTTCAAAACATATAACAAGACTAGTGCATTTTTAAAGAGGGCATGTTGTCCTGTAATCAAGGCTGAAAGTTCTTACTGAAAGAATTTGAAGGCCTTCACTGTGCCTCCAGAGTTAGAGAAGAGAAGTCTCAGGTCCTCTTCATCCACCTTCTCACTGTAGAAAGACACATATGTTCATGTTTGGCTCAACACTGATAGGCACTACCTATTCAAAAAGATCACCTCCAAGGCACCCAGTCATCTGCTACAAACTAGCTGAGTAGCTCTGAACCTGTAAGGTATGCTCTTGGCCTGCTTCTGCTCTTCTACTCACGGGATGTTAGAGAGATGGAGTGTTGCTGATGGAGGAAAGATGTTCTGGAAATTCTTTGAGCCAGGCTTTTTGAAACGGTGCAGGGGCGAATTGATGAAGTCTTTAGTCAGGCCCTGATCATCCAAGCCTTCGCGAGGAAGCTGCACAGTCTGGTGTTTGGAAAGGGTCACACGGATGATTTTTCCATACATCTTCTGCCCATTCAGGTGGCTCATGGCTAGAGTTAAATGAAATGCAAAAATGTACATTTATTAAATGAGCAATATGACAACCGTTTCAGGACACGGACTTTCTTAGGGTGATGCCGCATAATGGGTGAACCTGCGATTCAAGGAGAACTCAAGCTTAAATAAGGACATTTCTTTTATATATTTATAATATTTATACATCAAATCTCTTGGTAATCAATGCAGCCTTCTGGACTCTGTTGCTGTTTTTTGGCCTTACCTAACTGTGCCTGATTTCCATCTGTCATCTGGATGAGGGCGCTGTCTTTCTTATTGTAGAGGATCTTGACTCGTTGCACATCCCCGTACACACCTTCAGTTAGGCGGGAGGGCAGATGGTGGTAGGAGGAAATGACGAGCAGAAGAGAGAAGTGAACCATGAAGGGCAAGTTAGTGCTTTACAGGCTGGAGCCTGGACACGAAGATGGCATCTTACACGAAAACAATCTATAGCTTAGTGTGTTTATAGAGTAGAGAAAAAAAAATCTGATAAACCCTCCCATACAGAGGAGCTATGTGATATGAAAAAAGTTAAAAAACAAAAGCCTACATGCAAAATCATCAACCATGCATTACAATAAGCTGTACATGAGAAGAGACAGAGAGCAAGATCGAGACAGTCTTCAAAAGGCAAAAAGTAGACCTGATTAAAATGTGAACAAAAATATAACTGTTAAATTAAAAGTGTCCTGAATTACAGATGTTCATATTAACTAAACAGAAACCAGACAAATTAAGATGTACGAATTTAAAAATAATCAAGAAGTAAATTAATTGAAATAGCAAATTAAAAAAAAAGAGGTAGATTGCCAACGATAACATACCGAAGAGGGTAAAGAGACTTTGGGGCGTAACCATCTTTAGAAGGAGAGAAGAGCAAGCAGCGTAAGACAGGAAGAGAGAAGAGTCGAGGTAGAGCGAAGATGAACAGATCATCCATAACGGAGGGTGGTTTCCCGCACGATGGTGAGGTGACCATGGAGCATGGGTCGGGGAGGTTAATTGGGGTGGGGTTGGTCCGAGGAGGAACATTTGTTTTATTTATTTATTTATTTATTTATTTTTTGTGTGTGTGTGTGTGTGTAGATTTTGTTCAGGTAAAAAGCGTGTACAAGGAATGGGGCAGAGGATTGGGGGAAAAACAGGAGGTGGAGAGAAAAAAAAAGGGTTGGGAAGAGACATAAAAGGGAAGTGGTGAAGGATATAAAAAATATACATGTCAATACACAGGAAATGCAGGTCAAAAATGACAGGGTTCTCTATTCTATCATGTAATGTTTTTTTCTGCTCCCAAACATCACTGTACTTATGCCAAATGTAGTCTCCAAAGACCAAACGTGGGTTAAGGTACTTCTGTTGTAGCCTTACCCAGGAATGGGAAAAGCAAGAAGGCATGCAGAGAATAGGGCAAATTGAGGAGCTGAAGCTTTAGGTGAGTATGAGATACAGGAAGCTTTGATTCTAAAGCAATGCAAGCCTTTGTGTTTTTATTTGAGTGATAAGGCCATGCAGGATATGGGCATGAAAACCACCTTGCAGAGTTATGGGCATCAAATAGAAACGTCACGTCATGTTTTTAAAAAAAAAAAAGACCCACAAGAGTGTGTGGGGGGAAAAAAAAACACATGACGGGAAAAGACAATACTGGGAGATTTTATAGAGATAGAGAGAGATAGAGAGAGAGAGAGAGAGAGAGAGAGAGAGAGAGAGAGAGAGAGAGAGAGAGAGAGAGAGAGAGAGAGAGAGAGAGAGAGAAAGAGACAGAAAGAGAGAGAGAGAGAGAGAGAGAGAGAGATGGGGCGTGGGGTGGGGCTACCACATTTCATACCAACTCTGAATAACTTAGAGAAAGGCAGTGGAACGTCAGGAGAAGGAGAGAGGAGGTACAGCTTAGAGAGAAAAGACAGTTAGATATTACTTCAAGACAGAGCAGCAGAAGGAGCAACAGAGCAGTAGAATTGGAAGAGAGAGAGAGAGAGAGAGAGAGAGAGAGAGAGAGAGAGAGGCACAGTGGTCAAAACTTATACAGAATGCAAAGAGACTGCAGAGAGACCCTCTGTTTTGACACATCTCTCACTTTGTTCACACCCAAAACATTAAGCTAATTGTAAATATACTAAAATGACATTAAAACAACTCACTCAGGATGGTAGAGAATGCACAAACCGCTCACATCATGTGACCAACAATATATTACACACAAAAGATGAAAGTGCCGCAAATATCAACTAAGAAACCCTTTAAAACAAAAATGCACACTTGACACTTTAGAAGAACCTGTGTGGATATAGTTCCTGCACCAAATTGCTTCAGGAGCTTAAGAACACCAAGATGTGTAACCATAATAAAGGAATAGAGTAATAAGGCACTGGGCTTTTGACTGGAAAACTAGTTCAAATCCCAGGACCAGTAAGCACCACCCTGGGCCATCTGATCAAGGCCTTAATTCTAGCATCAAGGCAAAATAGAACCCAAAACAGAACTTATGTTTTTTTTCCAACCCTGGCAACATGCAGTTAGGCCAAATCTCAGATGATTAACTGTTCACCACTTCTGTACTTTTTCAAGAATAAAGCGCTGCTGTCGTACACATCGTCTGAGATTCAGCCACAATGCGTACTTACTCGAGTAAGAGCAAAATTACAAGATAATTATTTCACTGTAACTGAGTCAACGCTACGTGATGCATTTTACACAACTGTTTTAGTTTAAAACCAGATTCCAGTGCCACATTTTCAGCACCAATTTGTCATATATTGTTGTATTTAACATCTGACCCTGGAATACCCTCATTTTAAAATCTAATGGCTAGATTGCACACACACACATGCACACAAATAATACAAATATTACATAAATGTAAATATGTTATACATCAGAGATACGCCGATCAGCATCTTTGGGGCCGATCACCGATCACGATCTGCCGATTGCCGATCACAGAATGGCAGGGGAATGGGCATCTTTTATCTATAATCTAGCAGAGTTTGCACCATTTATAGAAATGAAATTAACTCTAAATTAACTGTATTGAGAAAAAAAAACTGTAGAAATAGGCTACAGTCAAGATCTTGAAGAACCACCAAGTGTTTTTTTTAGAAAATGAGAACTTAAGGCTACTGTAGGCCATCTTTCCCAAATAAGGCAGAGTAACTTAAAATTATTCCAAACAAAGAGGGGTCAGGCAGACCAACACACATCAGATCAGCTTAATGGGATGTAGCCTCTTAATACATTGATTACATTTTATAATTGGCAGCAAAATGTAAAACTTGTTACACCAAAACTGGCTACTGCCACAAAGTACAAAACTATGGCAAGTGTTTTTTTTCTGTTATTATTATGAACGTCTGATGTAGTTGAGGAACCAACTACATCAGATCCAAAAAAATAAAATAATGAAAGCTACTGTAAACCAATGCCATCCTTTCTAAATAACAAGGCAGAGAAATAAGGAGGCCAAGCAGATAGTTACCAACCAGATGAACTTGGGATGGTATGAGGTTACACAGGCCCAGGCTACTTGTAAAATGTAAATAAAATGTAAATAAAATTTTTAGTATATTAAAATTAAACAATTGGCCACAAAATGTTTCAGACCAAAACATGCTGGGCCTCGGCCTACTAACACAGAGTACAAAATCCTTCAGGTCTCAATCATAAAAGGCATCACTCACACTCACATCACTACTAGTTTAAATGCATCACTCACAGTCGGCTGGTTGAGGGATGGGGATGTTGTTGGCTTCGGCTGGTTTAGTTTCTCATACTCGGCATATTCAGTTGTATGGCGTGTTCTAAGATGCCTAATCATGTTAGAGGTATTAAAATGCCGTTGCTTGCTTCCACCTCGAGGGATTTCATCACGACATACATTGCAAACGGCTAACTTTACGTCTTTATCGGACACTTTGAAAAACTTCCAGACGAGAGAACTCATGTTGCCACTGGTAAGCTCCGCTCTGCTGTTGTTTACCTGTGCGCCGTGCATGCATGTGTGAAAAAGTCGAGCGAGTAATTTACGTCACGTGATCGTCTTTTTTGATCGGCGCTTTTGGGGTTCGCCGATCAAGCTATTTTTAGCCAATATCGGCCGATCATGATCGGTGGCCGATCAATCAGAGCATCACTATTATATATTCCACTTTCCTTTCAATATGTTTAACATTGTTTGGTATTGTTTAGTATTGTTTGTCTGACTGTATAATGTAATCAGAACAATCCAGGATCATGCAGAAGTGAAGGTGTTCTCTTTTGAGTACGGTTCTTCTTACTCTGGGAGCTTTTAATCTTATCAGTGGCTTGCTCATTAGGGAGCCACAACTGCATCTGGATTTCCGTAAAGCTGTTTTACGTTGACAGAAATCCAAAAGGTCCACAAACCCAGCACAGAGATTCACTCATTTCAGTCGATTCACACAATCCACTTTGCACCTTTGTTCGCTGCGCTGTGCTGTCTTCAATTATTGTAGACCATGTCTCTGAACTCATGCACACACTCATGCTTTATTTTCCATTTACACTGTATATGAACCCAACGGCATTTGCACATTACTTTGCACTTAACTACCACCCTACCTCATCATCTCTTTGCCCTACACACTTAATGCTGCTTGCTATTTTGCACTTCTGGTTAGACACATTACATTAGATATATGTGCATTATTTCATTGCCTTTGTACTTGTACTC
Source organism: Tachysurus vachellii (assembly GCF_030014155.1). Classification (NCBI taxonomy): domain Eukaryota; kingdom Metazoa; phylum Chordata; class Actinopteri; order Siluriformes; family Bagridae; genus Tachysurus; species Tachysurus vachellii. Next base: position 16,554,961 of record NC_083474.1, read on the forward strand.
TGTTCAATGTCAAAGCTGAACCCAAAGTAATCTGATCTAAAGTAATGTGAGGCTTAAACGTCTCTAACGTTGTCTACCATCTCTAAATAGCACCGCCGACAACACAACTGTTATTTCTCGAAAACCTCTGTAAAATATTTGCTGTGCTCTTTAAGGACTGTATATCGGCTTACGAGCTTGCAGAGCAGATTTTCGGGTTGATATTTGCGGCACCTTTTTCACCTTGTCATAATTACACAGCATATTGTAATCATCCATCACTGGTATCAATATTATTTTCAGGACAATCTGGCTGTAATCAAGCAAATGTTTAAGATACTGTCTGGTTTGTGAGCAGTGAGACTATAGACAAATGCACTTATGAGGATGCAGGACATTCTACTATCTTTCAACATCAAGTTCAACTCAAAAGGCACTTCAATGTCACATTTTATGGGAAATATTGTGGGCATATGGTGGTTTTACCTTTAGACAGAACAGTTCAGTCAAAATTGTAATCTAAATCTGATTTAAAAGCATTCTTTCTGTAAATGACTATTTTTGCTCCATCCTCCAGTGTATCCTTTACTCCAGAATTTCTTGCCTGTGTCAAGCTTTGACACAAACATTTCACAACCACCGTCTCCTCACGAATCCCCCTACATTGTACTACCTCTGCTGCAACTCCTAGCATGTTATCAACTTAATCAAACACACAGAATTTTAACCTGACTAGACTACTCTAGACTAGGTTCTCAGATTTTGAAAATTTCAAACTACATCACCCTTACCAGACAGTCCGGGATTCTTTAAATTGCATCTCACATGCCTCAAAACCTTTTGCTGAGTTTTTTCAGGATCTCAAACAGACTTGCTTATGAGGTTTGCGTGGGACTGTTATTTAATCTCGACCCGGCCAGCTCCTGCAGGAATTCTGACCAATCTCGTCTGCTTTTGCAGCTACTATTTTTGTTTGTATTGACCTGCTATATTTTCTAAAGCACTTAGATGGTTCTATTTCCCAAAAAAGTCGGAATAAACCGGAATAAAATCGTTACAAAGGATGAATGATTGTGTTAAATTCAAAGCACCACACAAGCATTCGGTATCCTGTGTTAATCAGTGTGGCCTTCCTCTAGCAACAACTATTCTGAAGCTGGAATGACTTTCTTCCTCAGCATATAATTTCTTCTGCACAATGTTTGAACGTAGAATTGTACATAAAAAGTCATTTGGAAGTTAATTAGAATTCCAGGTTGATTTGCTTTTACACTGTAAATATGAAAATCAGACAAGTGACTGACTATATTTTGCTGCTCTTAAACTTTCGACAGAACTTTTCTATTTCAGCCCCATTTTATTATAAAAATCTACTATTGAAAAATTCCAAAAAAAAAAATACAAACGTGATGCTGAAAAATTGTAGAAGATCCTCTGAACTAAAACAAAAATGAACTTTGGCAGATGACTGAACACAGAGAAAGTATAGAACCAGAGTCTGCTGGAGGCCTGACTGAACTCATGACTGAGAACAGGACGTAGCAGGTAGAGGGGGATGTGTGTGAGAGAGAAAAAGAGGGGGGTGTGGGTGTGTTGGGTAGGATAAACTGACCTCATCGTTGAGATTGCTGGCCAGCAGAACTGCGCCAGCCGCCGAGTGTCCTGACAGAGCGACTCGCCCGGCTGCTGCCGCCGCTGCCGCAGCCGCACTCAAAGGACTGATCGACCCTACAGAGACAGAGAGAGAGAAGAAGAGAGAGAGACAGAAAGGAGAAATAGCCAGAAAAACAGAAATGAATAAAGAATAGAAACCAGGAATAAAAAGGAAGTGGGAGAGATGGAAAGAAAGCCAGTTAATATTTTGAAGCTTTTCATCTGACTCAACCTCAACACAAGTGTATTCTAACTGTTCCAAAATGTTCACAGTCTATAAATCTGTAAAAGCAACTAAGGTTAGGGTTAGTTGGAATTAAAACTTTTATGGCATAAAATTAGTCATGCTTGGATTTCCAGCTCTTTAAATACTGCAGAGAGGTCCAGCTTAACTCTAAAATCGACAAGGATCACAGCCCTAAACTGAATAAGAGTGCAAGCCTTACCAAGTAGGGACGTGGAGTCCTTGCCGAGCGCAGCAGCCATCGTCGGATCTACAAAAGGCTGTCCATCCGCTGCAGGCAGCTCGGGTCTTGTGTAATCTCGACTCTTATCATTGTTGTACTTCACATTCAAGTTGACCAGCTTGGAGAAGTCAATGCGCAGCGTGCAGCATGAGTTATAGATGTTCTGTCCGTCCAAAGACTAAAGACAATGATAAATAAAGAATGTTCTAACACCTCTTTAAGTAAGCTAGTTAACTGTGCACCGAAAGAGCAAAATAGCTCCTTTTATTCCAGTCATGTACTTAGAAACACATTTTAATCTTATAATCATAATAACAATCAGTGCTAAATACAATGATCCTCACAAGATTATCCTGATAATGATTGTATCACAGACCTAATACTTTTGCCTCACCTGAATCAATATGTTCATTTTGCCCAGTCCTCTCTTTTTTTTGTATACCTGCATTTCTAATGGTAAATGTTTTTACAGTTTTGGATCCTTTACTGAACTGAATGCTTTGGCCGTTTATGTTTGCTTTTCATCACCATCTAATATCTATGCAAGTATTTCTTATTTCAACAGGAACTTTGCATCATCGTTAAACCATAAAATAAAACCCTACAGCGTGGGGTATGGAATCATTTCCCACCAAGCTTTCACTTTATCAGTTTCAGCTTTTTATTCATACTGTTACTATAACAGAGGTGTCAACATTGCGAAGTAGATAGTCCAGGCAGGCACAGAGATTCTGAGCAGGAAACAGAGTTTTACCCCACCACAGAGCATTCACGGAACATAGGCAGCATTTTAGATGTGATTAACATTAACCAATAAAAGTCCAGCATGATTGCGACTTAATAATAAGCAGCTCCTCTCTTTGTTTATGTGCCAAAGACCATACTGGCAAACCGACTTCCTTTCTACTTGCTTACAATTCCATTTGGCTTTAAAAGGTTTACCTAGGTAAAGTTTCCATGGAGTAAAAGTAACTGCAATGAGAATCAATGCACCTTTCATGTTATGCATCCTTTAGATTTTAGTTCCTCGGCTTTCCAACTGGGTGAATTATACTGTCGTTTAATCTTTTTGCAGTTTTAGCTGAAGAGGCAAATATGCCTCGTTTTTAGGTGGCTCCCAAATTGCCAGAGCGAGGTGCTCACAAATCATAAAAGCTTGCAACTAAGCACAGGCCTGTCAGAGGCACCTATGCCTCATTTAAAACAGCCACTTGATTTTAAACAAGTGGAGGCTTTAATCTTTTATTCTTAAATACATGAGGAGTAAAGGCTCAATGCACACTAGTTTCACAAAACGATTGTCTTTGTCTGGAAGCTCACTCACCAGTTTGGCCTGTTGAGCATTGACAGGATCGCTGAATTGAAGCAGCGCTTGGAATTGATTATTTTTGGTGAATGTGATGATCTTCATCACTGTCCCAAACTTGGAGAAGATCTAAATGGGAAAAAAGCATCAGTGTGTGTACTCAGTTTTTTTTTCCTGCCTTGAATATATTTAAAATGTATTTTCAGGGCAATAAAAACGAATCCGATGTGAATGGAAAAGCTCTGACCTGCTGCAGGACATCCAGTGTCACTGGGTAAAACATGTTATCGATGATGATGCGCAGGACTGGACTTGGCGGTGGTATTAACACGCTCTCTCCTGCAGAGTCTGAACTTGGAGAACCTCCCTCCTGAACAGCACACACTGCTTGCAGAACAGCCTGGGCACGCTAACCACATGGAGAGGATAAATAAAAAGCGAACATTGCAGAAAATAAATCAAATTCAAGCTCATACCCATTAATCTCACAGACATGGGATGAAACGAAACAGGGTGTAAAATAAAAAGGCTTAGCTTTCAGTCCCTTCTGAATGCCACAGTTTAAAACAATGCTGTATGAAGACATCCTACCAGGTAGAAGATATCCTTTCTGAACATTTTACATGTCCCCAGCTGTATTGCAACTGTTTTTTTTATTTTATATTCTCTTTTTTTTGCTCCCTGATTTTTTTTAAAATATATTTTTCTTACACTAATGTGAGGTCTATGTATTTATGCAAATTGTATATACTGTATATTGCATTGTGTTGTATGACATTCATTTAGTTTTGTAAATCCCTTTTCCCATTTTGTATCCTTTACAATCCCTAACAACCTGCAGTTTGACATAATCAGACAACAAGAGTAACATGTCTGTGATGCTGAAGAGTTAAATCTATGAACGTCTTCACTCAAAAAAAAACAACATTATTTTACTTATTTCTCACAAATCATTAACAAAAGTTTAAACTGAGCACTGAGCTACAAGAATTCAATATGCATCTCCACTGCTTTTCATCACATCAGTGTAGTATATAATTGATGTGATATAAATATATTTAAATTTTAGAATGAGCTTTGCTACAGTTACTAACACATTACATTTATTTCTGACTGAAGATTAGATGCATTCCTGAACCGTTGCAGGGTAATTAGGCCAAAAAATAAATAAAAAATAAAAAACACACTAACACTAGCAACAACACATCTCATAACTAGTTTCTAGTATTTTTCAGCTGAAAGGACATAACATGCACGCAGCACATATATAAGTATAAAAAGGCCACAACCCCCTTTCTTTCGACATCTCAGAGCCACAGGCAATATCAACATCACAAAAGTTAAGGGGCTCTCACAAGCCTAGTCCAGTACACTTTTTAAGAACACTGGCTAGTTTGAACAGGTTGTGTAGTAGTGTGTGCATACAGCCGCTTTGAGACTGGTGATGCATTTTAAATGGGGCAAGAACTAAGCAAAAAGAACCTGACAGTATATGAAGTGGTCAATATATTTAAAACGAGAACAGTCTTTCTAGAACGCTCTGTAGTGCTAGGGAGCATGGAGTGGCTTGGAGCGGGCTGTGAGTTGAACAGACTTCAGAACATCACAGCATTGCCGGTTCAGTTTTGCTGCAGACTACCGGAGAACGGCTGCTTAAGGAAACTATTTTTTAATGTCGCCTCTATTAAAGTGCATTCTGCAATAGCAGTCATGGTGTTCAACTTTAACAAAGCAAAATACAAGGTTTAAAAGTGGCACATTTGGAGTAGTGACTGTAGAGCGAGATGCTGGTTGTGGTGCTGCTTTACAAAAAGACATGAAAGGAGTTTGGATATTTGAGATATCCTTGAACATGTTCGGTGTTGTTGCTTTCAACGTAAAAATGTGAAAACAGCAGAAGCGAATATCAAACTGTCCTTCGGTGGAGTGCTGCATGAAATAATGAAATATTTAGATCTATTTTAGATTTTGGAGAATGTCTCAGAAGAAAAACTCAAACCACTCAAAAGACATCTTGATTTTTTTTTTAGTTGAATTACACAATGAACTTAAGAGCTCGAGACTACCATTTGCTTAATGTGTATTAGCAGAGTGAAAAGAAATGGAACAACCATTGTCAAGCCTGACTACATAAAACCATGCAGTCAGGTTTCTAGCTAATTTCACCATCATTTGAGTGGGAGTGGGCGGTCAGACAAAGGGCATGAGATGAGATGAAACATAGTAAGTGTGAGCAATAATAAATAAGCAATTCTTCCATTATGAGGTTGAGCCCCCCCCCAAAAAAATGGGAGAAAAACAAATCACATGCCAACCTATTCATCACATCTTTCAAACAAGCTTTTAACCCCACAAAGTAACTTTATTTGTAGCTGATCTCTAATGGCTTGCAATAGCCCAACTGAGAAGATTATGAGAATTTGGTTCATTGTGTAAAAAAAAGAAAATCGCAGCATGAATAAATTATTTGTAAATATAAATTATTTATTTATATTGTGACGGACTAGAAAACATTTTGGGTTAATAAAGTTGTTTTTTGGGGGTTTTTTTTGGAACAGGGAATTTAAAAAAACATCTTGCATACAGGTTTGCATACAATTCCTCGAATTCAAACTTTACGTCCAGGGTAAAATGGCTGGCTTACTAACCTGATTGAGTGCACTGTCTGTTTTGAGCTCTTTGTGGTTAGAGTACTGGATACACACAGGAGCATTTCGCACTTGAGGGGTCACTGCTGTGTAGTAGTTCACCATGGTGATCGCTGCTTCCTCCGTCCCAAGCTCCAAAAATGCCTGGACAGGATAGCTAATTTAATCACCTCATCACGCTGTACATAAATATAAGCATCTTCCAAATATTTATAGCAAATTAATCTCTCAAACTTTTCGAACACAAGTCTTATCAAAAAAACATAAATAAATAAAAATGTTTTGTTCTCGCACCTGATTTTTGCCTTTCAGCATCAGTATATTGGTGACTTTCCCAAAGGGCAGGCCCAGGGCAATGACTTCTGTCTCAGAAACCTCATTTGGAAGTTTGCGAATGTGAATGACTCTGGATGGCGGGTTGTCCATGCCGTCCTCCACTCTCAGTTTTTTGCTGTCGCTTCCATTAGCTATGAAATACACCACGAAATGAAGTCATAATCCTGCATAACCAAGCTAGGCTTCGTTAAATTATGGGCTCTGTCCACACATTACACACTTTCATATATTTTAATAAATCGGTGTGTGCCAGTGTTTGTCAACAGCAGTTTACTGTATGTACATGCTAAGTTAGTGTTTGTTACAGTAACAAGTAACTCTGATAAATACATTGCATGCTTCAAAAAATGCAACACTACTTAAAATCATTTCTAAATATTCTGAATGTACATATGTAGCGTATATCGTTTTTAATATTCTAGATGTACATATGATACACAGCGAATGTGTGAACAATGCCACTCATGCTGCCACGGTGTCTACACGTGCAAGCAAAACCAAGAATAATCCAGGGTTTTGACGTGGTCCGTATATTTGTACCATTTCCAACAAAACTGTTAAGTAAGAGCAGAGAATAATCCTTTAGGTTTTTAGTCACTTCTTACACATAAATATCTTCCTTCCATAATAAAAAGTTAAAATGTTCCAGAATCCCTATATTATAAATCTGGAATATAATAAAAAAAAATGTAGGGTGGCAAAGGTTCACAGAAAATAAATAATGTCAAATTATTCAAAACATGAACCCCTTTATTAAACCAATCGTTAGTCTGCACAGATTGCTTTTAACACTTACCCTTAACTGAAGTGTTTGGACTACTGTAAAGACTGCCAGAAAGCAAATCATCTGAACTTCTCTGAGGGGAAAAAATAAATCAACAAGCCAAGAAGTGTTATTATAGAATGCTTGCTTTAAATATGCTGTATTTTTCCAGAAATATCATTAGAAATCTGATCTCTTAACAATTTCAATATGCGCCTGTCCGTATCCATTAACAGTAGCTTACCTTTACACCAACTGCAACATCACTAGCGATGCTGAAGAGCGAATTAAAAAAAGAAACAAAATATTAAGGGATATATAGTCATGAGTGTCTGTTTGTCCATCCACATTATAACTACATTTTTACTAACAAAATACACTATAATTAATAGTTGCATCATAACCTGATGAAAAGTTAAAGGGTCATACTAAAAGATGAATTATTTGGTTTTGAATAAAGCCAAAGTAAACAGCGTTCTACTTAATAAATACTTGCCGGCCAACACCGGCCTGTTTATTCATGCAGTTATCCTAGATCAATTAATCATGTAGCAACAGTGCAACACAAAACAACAACGATAATACAATAACATAATAATAATAATAGCATTCAGATACAGGTCAACCGTTCCATGTTCACATTATAGATCATGTTCTAGATAACGAAGGACATCTGACTGTAGTCTCAGATTCTTCTTCTTAGCTGACAGAGGAGTCAAACCTGATGTCATCCACCTCAAGGTTGAGTGTATTTTGAGATGCTTTTCTCCTGACCACAGTTGTACAGAGTGATCATTTGACTTTGTTTTTGTTTTTCCCCACCATTCTGTTTAAACTCCAGATACGGCATGAAAAGAACAAAGATCCCAGTATCAAAAGCAATGAAATCAGATTTTCCTCCTAAATCCTATGTTTAATGTGAACATTTACTGAAGCGGATGACCTGCACATCTGCATGATTATATGCACTGAGTTGCTGCCACATGAATGACTGATTAGATGAATGCATGAATACAGGAGGAATTCAGGTGTATCTATTACATTACCTGATGAGTGTACAGTACAGTACAGTAACACTCATGTTATATGGCTGCACAGGACATTTAACCATTATTTAACGTATTGCTATGACAAACATAATAATAAGATACCTTAACATATTGGTTCAAACTAATTATAATATATCATGTAGTAATATTTGGGAATATTATAACATAACACACAATAACACTGTTCAGAGTAACGCCTGTTTCTAACAAAGACCCCAAGCTTAAGGAAACTAATCAATACCCAATTGTCAAAATTGTTTAACGCCATTTTATCTATCTAAACTAAATTAGCTGATAAATGTAGCACGAAATGAGTAATACAGTAGAACAGAATGCGTTTACTACTTAATTAAGTATCCTACAATGTAAACACGGCTGTAGCCTGAATCCTGAAACAAAGTACAAGGAGGCTAAATGCTATAGCAACGCCTGTGTAAGGCTAGCTAACAGCGCGTGCTAAGCTAAGCTAAGCTAAGCTAATGCGCTCGTGTTTCGTTTATTTATTTTTATCCCTAAAATTAAAAAGAAGAAACCTGTTTTACTTCCGCTCAACATTTTGCACTCACCCGTCCATTGTCGCAAAAAGGCTGTTTTCCTCCTTTAAACCTCGCTGTTTAAAGCTTACACGCAAAATGGTGGCGAAGCTGCAGGTTGTGTTTAAGTGTGTATTATTGTGTGTGTGTGTGTGTGTGTGTGTGTGTACGCGCATAGACTTGGGTTGCCATGTCTGACTAAAAACCCTCTCTTCAAATAAACAATAAGTTCTCTATGCATTTTTACACCAGTATGTTTTGAATACAATTTTAAAAAAACATTATGGACTATTTTAAATGAGAATGCGAACGAGTGTTAAGCAAATACAGGTATGAATTTTATTATAGGTTTGAAAAAATTATTTATTTAGTTATTTATAAGAAAGATTGCCTTCTGTGTAAACTCCAAACATCGTTATCCATATACATGTATACATTTATGGATATGTATACCATTAAAAATAAAGATACAAAGAGTGTCACTGTGTTTAAATCCTACATAATGCGTTCTACAAAAATGGTTATAGTGGGTCAAAACCACAGACCTGGCAACATTGACACTGACCCATCATGAAAGAAGGCTATTGTGGCAGTTACACAAAGGCACTGATGAACAGCCCAAAGCCATGCATCTGCTTCACAGCAGTAGTATTTTACATCTATGTCCATGTCATTGCTGTGCTGAGAAAAAATTCACCATCTAAACAGAGGTCAACTGTGGACCTGATCTTCACTGATCCACTGATCCATTGATGACTACAGGAACAGCTACTGAAAGTCACCTAATTATAATTATTACTTATTCGAATCAGTGCATTTATATACATCTGGTTTGCCTTATATAGCCAAATGGTATAAATCACTACAATGTCAGAAAATAATGAAGTGTTTCCTTAATGCTAGGTGTAAGGTATACTAGAGAGACATCCTCACTGCTTTTGTAAAGTGCAGCCTGTTAAAATCTCTTATATAATAGCTTGCAACAGAAACCTTTCCAGACACTTTCTAAAAATGTCACTAAGACCATAGTGTCACTATTCCTCACCAATAAGAGTAAATGCACTGACAGTAAATAAGAATAGTTCTGTTGTGTGTGTGAGGATAATGGAGATATAAACTGAATGCTGGGATTTTTTTATTTATTTTTTTGCTAAGTGCAGTGAAAAAGGGCTACCTCAAAATAGCTTATTAAGACAAATGTGTCCATTGCCTACTGGCCGTTTTCTCAGCCGGATTGTTAAGCATTCAATCCACCAACACATCAACAGCAAGTCCAGGATAATATATCTACTATATAAGTCATACTGTAGTTAACATTGGTGATGATTATAAGACGTTAAGATTGTATATGAATTTTGTTCTCCATCATACCATAGTTAATAATAGTATGTATTATTTTAGCATCTTATTTAGTACACTATAGTCTGCCCTCCAGTAAAATATTATTCTAGACCTTGACCTTTCCTTTACAGAAGTATATAAGGAATTTCTGCTCTTATGGAGTCTTCACACCCTATACTATACCTATTATATCTATACATATCTATTATGTAGCAAATTACATATTTTTTTCATATAAATTATGGTTGGCTTAGTGCTATCTCTAATGGCAGGCAATCACAGCAGATGACTTTGCTTTACAAGCCATATTTTATAATTAAACCTAGGAGCCCTTTCAGAGGCACTTTGAACCCATGAAAAAGATGCAAAAAGTAATACATGCAAGATTCACTGTAACCCAATCAGAGTACGCAGTTTTTAGCACACTGAAGCTTTTTTTAATATCTTTGTGAATAAATTTAAGGTAATAAATGATAAATAGTTTAATTATGCATCTATTTTGTGCATTTATGACTACACTTCATTATTAAAAAATGTATCATTACTGATGTAAAACTCTATCAAATAATCAAATCCATAAAGTCTAAACTTGCAAATGTGGACAGTCGACTGCAGTGTGAGATTTAGAGCACAAACATACAGCCTTATATGAGGATAAGGGAAGTGTGTAAACAGTATTGTCCTAAAGAAATATTAGTTCAGAAAAGAAAATCTGTTCTCGAAAAGAAAAAGAAATATCACAATAATAACTTTCAGATAAAAAAAAACAACAAGCAGTCTGTCTGGGATAAAGCAAGGTAAAGCCATAAAGTGCATATATATGAAATGCACACAATGGTGGCAACTGATAAAAAACCTGTGTATGAACCTGTGTAAGAACACTTTTATGACTTAAATGCTGTCATATAATGTTCAGTTATGTGAAATGTCTGTTATACAAGTCCCTGTGAATGAGCTTTTACTATATAAACAAAAAAAAAATAGAAATAAGAATATACATGTAATAGAATAAATGCTTAATATAAACCAATTTGTGTCCAATTAGATGCGAGAATTCAACTGTACTATGGTTATTCGGGTATAATGTAAATAAAACATGCAGCCAAAGGCCAAAATGTTTAAAGAAAAGTCATAAAACTATAATTAAAACTATATAAACATTGTTACAATAATGGTTTAGAAATATCAGCATAATAAAATGCTATGGCAAATGATTAAGGATTAAGGCTGTTTTTCTTAGAATTAAAACAAAAAACCTTTGAATTAAATTTCTCATATTTAACTCTTGAAATATTCAGTAATGCAAAACTTGATGATCTTAAAACTCAATTTGAAATGCACTCTGTCAGGCATTAACTAATTGCTGAAGGTGCTAAAACCATTAAAAAAACGTAAAGAGATTTGGAGCGCTCAATATGAAATCAAATGTTGTTCATCCAAGACTAACAGCCTACTTACTGCTGATGCAGTGAATTACTATTGTAATTATTATTCATTATTATACAATTATGTCCGGCAATTTACATCATTTTAGAGCTCTGCATTCTTACGGCATCACAACAATTGCCTATTTGCCTCTTCAGAACTTCAGAAAATGTTTTAAACAGATGCACATTACTTTATTTGCTCATTGTTTCATGCTTAATACAAACACATTCTGTTACACTTCATATACTTGTGTTTTATATTTACCCATCAATGATTGTGCAATAAGTCTTTGGTAGCTTAACAATATTCATTAGGAATGATTCATACAAAAATATTCACATTTCCTCTTTACGATAAACTGATATCTTCTAATTGGGTCGAATATTTGCGTCTATGTCACTCAAAATCTTTTCCATTACAGTTGTGCAAAATAGATGCGCACCGTACACTGTGCTAACAGGTGGTTAGCATGTTTGCCTCACACTTTGATTTCCACCTCCACCCTGTGTGTGTGGAGATTGCATGATCTTCTCTGGGCACTCCGATTTCCTCCCCAGTACAAAGACGTGCTGCAGGTGGATTGGCCTCTTAGAAATGTCCATTGTGTGTGAATGGGTGTTTGTGTGCAATCGTGTCATGCAATAGACCGGGATAGGGGATAGTCCTGGGATAGGCTCCAGGTTACCCACAACCCAGTAGGAAAAGCAGTGTAAAGGATGGATGGATGGATAGATGGATAGATGGATAGATGGATGGATGGATGGATGGATGGATAGATGGATGGATGGATGGATGGATGGATGGAAGAATGGATGGCTTTACAAATTTAAGTTCAAAGCAAAGCTGTGTTATCATCCACATCAAATACAATCTACTGGTATAATTCTGCCTTTTAAAATAAATAAATAAATAAATAAATAAATAAATAAATAAATAAATAATACAACTAGTAATATAGCACTAATAAAAATGCTATTAATGGTGACTGGCACAAAAAACATCCCACCATTCAGCTCAGACTGTGAAGTTTTGTTCATGGTTATGGTTATTACATTAATTCACTCCGTGTCCTACTGTAACGACATCAGTATCTGTTGACATCGCTGAGGAAATGAAGAACCGATACTGTAAAGAGAATGTTATTGTTTCTGGACAAATTTGCTGATAATGAAAGACTGTTTTCCTTTTGCCTGCCTTTTGCACCTTCAGATGTCTTGTATACTTATTCATAAATAAACTACTAGGAAAAAATGTATTTAGTCTGTTCTGTACTTGTGACTACATTTCCTTATATTAATGTGATTTTACTGTCATTTAAACATTTTAACCTGGTCCACTATCATCTGTATAGATTGGGTAACTGCTCATCACTATGTCTGATCACAAACTGAACATTTTAGACATATTTCTTTTTTTTTTTTCCACAGCATATTATTTTGCAATTCATCAGTTAAACCATATGGAACAGATTGCATTTAGTGATGAGCTTAATCTAGCTTTTAACAAAACATGATCTTTGCAGGTAGATTCCAAGGCAAGGTTCGAATTTCTTGGGTTTTCAGAAATCAGCCACAGTGACATCTGATGGATTTTCCCAGATTTCCTAACGTTTACAGAATAAACTTTAGGTGAGACAGCCTTGTAGACCAGTACAACATTAAAGAAACAAAATGTCAGCTGATTCCATTTAGGGTAAGGGAAATCATTCTGTACATTTATTTCATCATGTTCACCCTGTAGAAATCCTTCTTGTTTAGACAGATTTTTGTGTGTTATGGAGTTACAGAGAAAATGGCTCACTGGTCAGTGTAACTGTCAGGCCAATTGGGCCAGTGGTTGAAAAGAGTGATACGATGACGTGTGTTTATTTGGTGTTATTAAGCATGCTTGTATTCCACAAGTCATGTGTAGTAACCTTTAAAGGTTTGTAACAAGTATAAGTAAACAGGACTATCTTGAAATTATATTTAGATTATTCTGAATTAATAATGTTCATCTTAATATTATTGTTAATATAAAATGTACATCAGAGTTATATTGCTTTGGGCATTTATTAAGCAACCTACCAGCTAATCCAATGCTCAATGTAGGGATAATAAACCAGCAACAAAATGCTCCCTCTTTCTTCTGAGTGTTAGAACAAGCTATCTGCTGTCCATTGCATTTTAGCAGCCGATTTAAAGGTGATAATTTGTTCTTAAATCTTTCTTTATTTGTTTCCCCAGAGTTCCATGGGTAATAAACCCGTGCGCTGAGCTGCATGTTAAACAGCCTAAAGTCCACAACACATTCTTCTTTCTTTCTTTCTTTCTTTCTTTCTTTCTTTCTTTCTTTCTTTGTCTATTCTGCTTTTATTTCACTACACCCTATTCTTCCGTCCTTTGTTTTTCTCATTTTATTATTAAATCTTAATCAATTCAATATGTGCCAATCACAGTTTAAGAATCATTAAAGAATCCTTTAAGGATCTATTTGCCTCCATCTATCTATTTGTATCCACTTTATTTCTACATCTTTTATCCTTTGTGTTGTATGGCTATGTTCGGCTGCTAATGCAAACCACTTTCTCCACTGAGGAATAATCTATCTATCTATCTGTCTATCTATCTATCTATCTATCTATCTATCTATCTGTCTGTCTGTCTGTCTGTCTGTCTGTCTGTCTGTCTGTCTGTCTGTCTGTCTGTCTGTTTATCTAATCCTGTGCCTACTTTTCTAGTATTTGTAATTATGTGGTCAGAGAAGCAATGCATCTCTTGTACTGCATGTGTAGGTCAGTGATAGCTGTGTATCCAAAAAAGGGTGTAAAAAAACATCCGTGAACTGCTGCCTTAAAGGCGTAAACCAAAATAAATGAACCTTCAGGATGCTATGTGGAGCCTTTAATAAATGGTTCAGACTACAAAAGTAGTTTTCTCTATTAGCTTTGCTTTAGGGTTGGTGGAATAGGAAAGCTGTCTATAGTTCCTACTGAAGTCAAAACCCGGTTTGTTACTTTTGAGTAATCTGTTGCACCTAAACATGCTTTAGTCACGAAAATAAACTTAAAAGGTAAATATTAGTGCCTTCGCATGACACTGTCCAGTATATTCAGCCAAGTGGCCTTTGATAGTGGCAACTTGTGATTTGAGATGTGTCTGTAAAAATGCCATGGGTGTCACATTTTCACCTCACTTCCTTCAAAGAAGAAGTCTCTCATCCTGTGGAAAGGGCATGTCTGACTGATATTATTACACTTTTTGTTGATATAGTGATTGCATACTTCTACAGATTTACAGAGAGAAAACCTTCTAAAATGGATGTATTTTTTATTTAAGTGTATAAGTGTGATGGTCAAGTGTCCACAAACTTTTGGCCATGTAGTTTATATTCTAAGACATATAAAGAAATTTAATTTGTTCAAAAACAATTAATTAATTAAATTTTAATAATTATGCATGTTGAGGTTTAACATGTTAAAACTGAATATATTTTATATGGAAATAAATACTCATATTAACAGAGTGATATCAGACAATTCAAACAAATCTGTATTTTTTTCCATAAAGCAATGCAGTATCACTTTTCTATTTTTTAAATGTTACAAATAAAAGCAGGATTTGTCAAACACCCTTATCCAGAGTGACATACATTTATATCTCATTTTATTCAACTGAGCAAATGAGGGTTAAGGGCCTTGCTCAAGGGCTCAACAGTGGCACCTTGGTGGATCTGGGGTTTGAACTCACAACCTTCTGATCTGTAGTCCAACACCTTAGCCACTAAGATACCACATCATCCTCAATGGTTGATTTATGCTAATATTGTATCTTCTGGTACTTGTTTCCAAGAAGAAACATTTTGAATCCACCCAATTTTCTTTTAAGTACGTATGTATGGAATCTGAGACACAATCAAAGACATGAATGCTTTATGGCTCCTTGTCCTTTCTGTGAATCACATTTAAATTAAATACTTACCAATATTTCACACTACAGAGAGTGCTTATTGTTTGTGGCAGATGTGTGACAAAAAGCTAAAAGATGCATTTTTTTTTCTTTTTTTTTCCTTTAAAAAAAATAAAAATCTATTGTCACTTGGGGCTTTCTTCACTCCACACTGCAATTTTTCTTGAGTGTTTCAGTGTTTGAGTTCAATCTCCTATTTGTTTGTTTCCTGCACTTTTACATCCACATACTATAAATCCCTTACGTTAATTATATGCGGCATACTGACATGCTCAATAAAGGTAACAACATATGTATTCCTTCATTAGACATTACAGGTTATGATACTTTAGCACCTCATTTAGCTGCATCTTCGCACACAATGACAAGCTTTTTTTTAGAAAAAGTAACAAGAGAACAAACTCCTTGTGTATTTTGTTTTCTCAAAGTTAGACAAGGCATTCCTGGTCTCATAATTTACAATATGTAAACATGTCTTAATCGCCACATGATTGTGACACCAACACAGTTTCCATGGAGACTTTTAGTGGTGCAACTCGTTCTCATTAACCTCTTCACCCTTGTCCACATCCTTGGGGAACAGTGCCGCATAAACAAGAGCCGCTTTCCCTAATTCTCTCGCACCATTCTCTTTTTAGCATCCCTGGAGCTGACAAGGTGTTACGTGTGGGGGCGAGTGCACATTCAGGGTCATCCGTTTCTCTGAAAATGAGTGTGCAGTGCTCATGGTTATGCGATGCTTAACCGACATGATCTCGGTTTAATGACTGTCCATCTGTCTTTGTTTAAACGAGACCCATTGGTTCACACTGAATGAGGTTATTGCAGGAGTTCAGCAGAAATTAGCTGTCCTTAATTTGTTAAGAGCTGAATGAGCGTGTGAATTCTGTTACATTGTCTTCGACCTGAATTTCACCAATAGATAATGGTGCGAAAACTTATTTTTGTTAAAATTTCCTTAGGATAAAGTGATTACAGATGCTGAAGTATTTCACCAAATAGGAATCATTTTATTTATTTTTTGAATATCTTCCTCTTGAATATCATTCTTCTGATGCTTCACAGCTGGTATGAATTAGTTTCAACTTGTTTTCCACAGCAATAAATGTTACTCTGAACAGATAAAAATATGTGTTGTTTGATAATAGATTCCAAATTGCAGTTAATGACATATCACTGTGGTGGTGGTATCACAGTTCAGGGTGTGCTGTCAATGGAAATTACATTTTTAGTTCTTGACAACCCAGAAATCTGTTTGTATCATTATACAATTGTTGTGGTTGCAACAGAAAGAGTTATTTTGCGCTGTTGTCATTTATATTTAAATTGAATGCCTAAATCAGTCCTTCCATTCGTCTTATTTTTATATGACAGATTGTTGTTGTAACGGTTACATACATGTTATATAGTATGAGGAACCTTGAATCAATTTGATATTGTCAGCTGAATCTTTATTATAGCCGTTCCAAATTTAGAAAACAATAGCTTCCAGTCAGAAATGATAACATAAAATATCTACTGACAGTTTTAATGACAATAAAAATTACAATCTGTCTTTTATTTTAGGAACTCAGACTATCTGTAATTGGATCTTGGATCTCCAGCATCAGTGTAAAGTAAAGATGAAGATAGAGCTACATTGTCCAGGATGTACTAAGTTAATATAATTTACTCACATTATTATCCATTGTTGTCCAGTATTCTTCCTGATGTCAATGATATATACATATATATATATATATATATATATATATATATATATATATATATATATATATATATATATATATACTCACCGGCCACTTTATTAGGTACACCTTACTAGTACCGGGTTGGACCCCCTTTTGCCTTCAGAACTGCCTTAATCCTTCGTGGCATAGATTCAACAAGGTTCTGGAAACATTCCTCAGAGATTTTGGTCCATATTGACATGATAGCATCACACAGTTGCTGCAGATTTGTTGGCTGCACATCCATGATGCGAATCTCCCGTTCCACCACATCCCAAAGGTGCTCTATTGGATTGAGATCAGGTGACTGTGGAGGCCATTTGAGTACAGTGAACTCGTTGTCATGTTCAAAAAACCAGTCTGAGATGATTCGCGCTTTATGACATGGCGCATTATCCTGCTGGAAGTAGCCATCAGAAGATGGGTACACTGTGGTCATAAAGGGATGGACATGGTCAGCAACAATACTCAGGTAGGCTGTGGCCTTGACACGATGCTCAATTGGTACTAATGGGCCCAAAGTGTGCCAAGAAAATATCCCCCACACCATTAAACCACCACCAGCCTGAACCATTGATACAAGGCAGGATGGATCCATGCTTTCATGTTGTTGATGCCAAAATCGAGACTCATCAGACCAGGCAACATTTTTTCCAATCTTCTATTGTCCAATTTTGGTGAGCCTGTGCGAATTGTAGCCTCAGTTTCCTGTTCTTAGCTGTCAGGAGTGGCACCCGGTGTGGTCTTGTGCTGCTGTAGTCCATCCGCCTCAAGGTTTGACTTGTTGTGCGATCAGAGATGCTCTTCTGCATACCTCGTTTGTAACAAGTGGTTATTTGAGTTACTGTTGCCTTTCTATTAGCTCGAACCAGTCTGGCCATTCTCCTCTGACCTCTGGCATCAACAAGGCGATGGCATCTCTGTAAAGCCTAGAGATGGTTGTGCGTGAAAATCCCAGTAGATCAGCAGTTTCTGAAATACTCAGACCAGCCCGTCTGGCACCAACAACCATGCCACGTTCAAAGTCACTTAAATCACCTTTCTTCCCCATTCTGATGATCAGTTTGAACTGCAGCAGATCATCTTGACCATGTCTACATGCCTAAATGCATTGAGTTGCTGCCATGTGATTGGTTGATTAAAAACTTGCGTTAACGAGCAGTTGGACAGGTGTACCTAATAAAGTGGCCGGTGAGTATATATATATATATATATATATATATATATATATATATATATATATATATATATATATATATACATACATATATAAACTTTGTTTATGTGTGTTTGTGTGGACACACCATCCTTCTTGAATCTCTCGTGGGCCTTTGGGGAACTCAGCTTGTTATCCTGTCATAGGAGACATAGTATGACGGTCCTTTAATCCGTCCAGCTTTGTGCCCCAGACCCTGACACCATGCTAAATTGTGTTTGCTTGAGGAGGCTCTCAGAAGCATGAAGCATCCCGTGACCTCGCTGCAGTTCCAGGAACAAAAAATACCACAGAGACCATGCTGACGCCAGACTTTCCAATCTTCTATGCAACCAAAGGCTCTTTTGTCATAACTCGTCCTTTGATGGCATATGACGTTCCATCTTCCACTCGAGAGGGCAGGAGCTGAACTCAGTTCTCTTCAAAGGATACAACAGCATGGGTCTGATGTTCCCATGATCGGCATCTGTAAAGAAAAAAGAAAATGTCACCTTTTCTGAACTTAGAAGAGCTTGATGTAGGTGTATGTGTGTCTGTTTGCAAAGGTGTAGGTGTATGTGTGTCTGTTTGCAAAGGTGTAGGTGTATGTTGCCTTACGTTTGCAAAACTCCATCAGGCATATTAAGTCCACAGCTAGAACGCATTACAGCCAATGCAAAGATCTACTTAACAAGAGTATATTCTGTACCTCTCATTGCTATGGTACAGAATTTGGCAGTGTTATTAATTTCTCTTTATATTTCATGAAAATGTAATAGATAATGTAACTATGTGATTAATGAGCCCTTCACTACTTTGAGATTAGACACAACATCCAAAGAATTAGGTGTGAGATATTCAAAAGCACATGTACAGTCAAGTATAATAGGCTTTTCACTTCTAACAACACATGACATGCAGTGGATTTTATTTGAATAAGGCAATTCAAGAAATTCAAAGAAAAGAAATTGAAAAGCAACTTATTGTTATCTCCAGAACAATCATTTTTGTGACTGCAAGATAATAATACAGAACAAATAAGCTCAAGCTCTCTAGAGTTTTGTGCCATTTTAAAACTGTACATTGTGAACAAAACAAAAGACAAATAACCCTCATGATAATGACAGAATAGCGCTCAGCTTGCACAGAATGTCCAGATCACCCCCTCCAGATGCAGGAAATCTTCAGCACCATACAACACCTGGACACAGTGCTAGCATTACCGCAAGCTCTGCATGGATCTGCGATGACATCTGGGAACTAATGAAGCCACAGATGAGCTAAATGTTAATTAAAGTTCCTGTAATAAAAATCCATATGGTCACCAACTGATCTGCATGGTCCTGATATAATCTGCACATTTCAATATTGAAGCGTGAATCTCTTATTAAACTCCTTCATTCTGCCTGGAGTCTGAAGCTGTCGGGGGAAAACAAAAACTCCTGTGCTTTATTGCTTCATGATGAAGGAAGGTCTTTTATATTTCTTTATGCTTTTTTACATTTCTTCATAAACCTCCGAAGGCGCTCAAGGATATCACATATTTATGCAGGATTGAATTTAGCCAGAATAGTGAAGGTCCTCTCTGAGAAGCAGCCCTATTCTCCTCCCTAGCGTTCAAGGATTCGAGACGAAAGTTTCGAGCATAAAGGTTTCAGTTTGTATAAGGTATTGTTAATAAAATTACCGGAAGTCTATATCACTTCAATGTGTAGCGTTTTACTCTTAAATAGATCTATAGATGACACCATGGTCAAGGTGTTTGTGAAATGCCTTCGTCAGGACTCGGGCTGCTGAAAGTCAGTAAGAGACAGCGTTTGTGTTGTACAGAGAGGAGGAGACAAACAGGCTTAGTACTAATTAAATGACACTGTGATGAATCTGTCTTATCTCCTAGACAAGGTTTTGGCCATGATAGCATTCAGAGTCAGGAAAGAGGAACGCGTGTGACTGAGATTTTGATGGAGTGTAATGATTACGCATTACCATTATCATTTACATTACATTTTTACCCAAAATGTGTTACAACTGAGGCGGAATTCAAGCAAAGTACAAATTTCTTAAAAACACCAATACTGACACAAGCGCAACAAGACAGAGGTCACTATCAGACGCTGTCAAGCATCTGTATCCAAAATTTGCTTGTTACACACCACAGGCACACTTATGCGCTTGTAGAAAATAGGGTTCATGGGATCCCTTAAAGGTTCTAAAAACCAATAATGGCTTTAGTTTGCTTTTGCTCAAAATAGAGAAAATTGCTCAAAATACAGAACATTGTCAAATGCTTAGAAACAAGAAAGTAAATATATTAATTAAAAGAACCTTAGTATCACATCTCTGTTAAGAATGTATTGTTGTGTCATAAGATATTAGCTATGTATATTAGGTAAAGGGTTGGGAAATGTAGGATATTTTTAATTTACATATACAAATTTGATATTGAAGTCTTTCCTAAAAAGGAAACCCTTTGTTAGAGCTTTCTACAAAAGAGATATTTAGAGGAAGGTGTTATGGAACTAGATGCCATTACTGTTTTGGTTTTTTTTTTGTTCGAGAGAGAGACAACCTGAAGATGCAAGCTTTAGAGAACTATCTATATATATATATCTATATATATTCTAGAGAACTATAAAATGTTCTTTAAACGTTATTTTTGGATAGCTCTTAGCTTAGCTTTATAAAGGTGTTTTACTTTCTGATAAGAAACAATTTTGTTGTAGGAATAAGTTCTGTAAGAACCTTAAAGGCTCTAACAGATAGATAAACTGAGGGCTCTGTTTTTTACCGTTATCTTTTTTCTTCTCGGTTTTAGGTAAATAATGCAGTTTAACGATAATTAATGCCACTGGGTGTTCATATTAACTGAAAATGATGATAACAGGTAACACATAGTGGAGTGTATGTAAGTGACTTGAGTCACATATTAATCTTAATATGGAAATATAAGATAGTATCTACTAACTCAGTATACACTGTATGTTAACATGCATTTCATGCACTGCTTCTGTCACAGGGAACGCACACAATAGACAATTTAAAGGTGCCAATCAGCCAACAACATATGTCTTTGGACCGGGGAAGGTAATTGGAGTACTCATGGGAATCCCTTGAAGCACAAGGAGAACATGTGAGCTTCACACATAGGGGAATGTGGGAATTGAAACACCAACCTCAAACGTGCAAGGCAAACATACGAAGCACTAAGCCACCGTACTGTCCATGTGTTAGCATTTAAATGAAATCACACACACACACACATACACACACACACACACACACACACACACACACACATAGGTACACATAGGCTGTTTCAAGATGTATCTGGACAATGCCTGGATGTTCCAGTTTTATATCTGTATTTTGTAAGTAGGTAAAATAAAAATAAATATTTATTTCAGTTTTAAACAGCGTAATGTTTTTTTAACAAAGTCAACTTAATACAACTTAATACAATTCTGTATTTGATTCCTGGTAATAAAAAGGTAGACACAAAAGCAGACTTTTGGACCTTGCTTTATTAGGAAAAATGCTAATAGGGTGATTTAATACAATTTCATTATGGCAAAGCTGTGATTTCACAAACAGTTGAAGATACAGTGAATGTAGATGCAGATGACACTTGGCAGACCCTGTTAGATTATTTTCACCTGGACCTCTGGAGAAGGTGTCAGAGCAGGACCGTGTGGCTTCCACTAACAGTGCTGAAACAACTCATTAAAAGAAGATGACATGATACTGACGGGAGGCGAGGTAGAGCTTGGCTCTCATAGAATGCTGAGCTGTGGGCATCATTAGCAGGGAGGCAGGGCAGTGTGAGGAAAGAGGGCAGTGTGTTGCAGGTGGGCTGGAGGATGACAGTCACTTCAGCTTGCAAGGCAAGTGCCATAATGAGCACATTCGCCCCGGAGTGCAGTGTTTTACACACAATCACTAACAAATATTAATACACACATATTTTTTTATACTTTGCGATTACCTCTTTAGACAATAATAAACATAATGATATCATTAATGAACACAAATAATAACTATAGGTTTAATTCAATAATGTTGGAACACACAATCTCTCTCTCTCTCTCTCTCTCTCTCTCTCTCACACACACACACACACACACACACACACACACACTGAGGTCAACCTCCAGAGATCTGAAAACATGATCATGTGCATTTATTAATATGTTTAAAAAGCTGGGAAAAGATATTTTCAATAAAGGACAGTGGTCAAGTTATGATGACTTATTTTTAAAGTCATAAAAATACAATTTAAATAAATAAGAAAAAACATACAATACAATATTAGTTTAATTTATACAGAATGCATTTAAACTGTCTTTAAGAATTAAAAGTTGGCTATTGTGGTCAAAAACATGACATATGGACCTCAACATGGGCCAAAAAGGATGATCAACGAAGACCGGCACAAACAAAATGGACCAATAACAGCTTCTTTTGGTCCACTTTGCAATGTTTAAATGTTTCTCAGTAGGAACAAAACATATTTACTGTAGAGACATCAATGCACATGTGTCTAATCCAGATGATTCTGGGTCAAATATGGTTCATTCAGGCATAGAGGGGTTAGTTGTGGCAGAGGGGTATCTACACTGGACCCAAAGTGGACTAATTTTGAGCAGCCACATATATATTTTTTTACAGTAATGTAATCAACGTATTTGCTTTTAAATTCACTCAATTTTACATATATGTCATAATTAAGAAATAAAAACACATTTACTCCTCCACCAGAGTCATTCCCAGTTCACATGTACCTTCTCAACTGTGATAATACTCACATCTGCTTCTCTGACAAATTCTACCTTTACCTGGTCACTGATTTTTTTTGTTGGATATCATCCTCTAAGCAGAATTCTACTTGTGTTGTATATTTTACTTTTTTTGATATGATAGATTTGATGCCCAACTCTGACCAATATTTTCCCAAAAATTTATCCTGGACATTATTTGATAGGTCTTTAGCATTCATGATGCTAATACCTTAATGAGGCAGTACATGTGACACTATGATTACCTAAACTTATTTAATTAGTTACAGGCCATTTTGTGAAGATGTATACACTACAAAATGTGGAGGAGTTCAAAGCGGGTAAAAACTTATGCAAAGCATTGTTCAAACCACTGACAAGATCTTACATAATTGGTCTGCTGATATGTGGGGCCTGAGATAAAGCAAACAGCATAAAATATAACAAGCAAGAACTATTTCCTATGATTGCAGGTGAAATCTCTGATCTCCACCTAACTTTTCATAAGTTGACTCCTGTTAATTGTTATAAAGATTCCATTGGAGTACGATGATTAAGACAGACATGATGAGGTTTCTGTCTCCTGATGCCTGATGAACTATTCAAAAACTGGGTGCTATCATTAACCGAGAACAAACGTGATTACTTTGTTAATATAAAGCAATTAAACCTGGGTTTGAATGGTGGCATCTGACAGAAATGGTCTCTGATTTAAAATCGGAATTTAAACCGAGATGAACGGAAAGAAACTTAAATTGACATTGAAGAAAAGTTGACTGAAAATTAAAGGAAATTAACTGAATTAATTCCTGTTAACTCCACAAATTAAGTGCTTAATTAAAGTCTACTGACATTGAAGCAAAAATGTTAATTAACGCCTGCAAACACTGTGATAATTAGGGAGTAGCAACTATAACCTGACATTTTGTAAATGCTTGATGTACTGATGACATTTATTTCACAGTGGAAAGGCCTGAATATTACATAGGACGTTTATTTTTGACAATCAGTACCAGTTGAAGTGGGTTTGAAATAGCAGGGGTGTATTTCAGATTAATATAGCTTTGTTTGTGATGAGTGATTATAGCAGAGGCAAAGCAATTAAAGATTTTTACCTTCCACTTGTTTCCTTTCGTCTCGTTCAATCCTTTTCAATTGGTATTAAGAGAGTTGGCTGAGGGCAAAGGAAGATGGTTATGTGATTTGGGGAATTAGTTTTAATAAGACTGGAACAATTAAGGCCTCATCAACAAGGATGTAACATGGAAAGAAACAGTTTATAACACTAGCTTATCTGGAATACGAGTTCAGAATGAATCTGCGTTTTTTTGAAACTATTAAGAACGAAGGAATGACATTTTTCAGAAAGTAAAATCTATTTCTTTCTTTGTGTCCCAGATGCTCTCTTTAGCCTTTAGCTGTTAAGATCAGTGGGATTATAAGTGTACTCTTTGGCTGGGTATTTAATGGCAGTCCCAGGTGATC
This sequence comes from Tachysurus vachellii, assembly GCF_030014155.1. Taxonomy (NCBI): domain Eukaryota; kingdom Metazoa; phylum Chordata; class Actinopteri; order Siluriformes; family Bagridae; genus Tachysurus; species Tachysurus vachellii. The sequence continues at coordinate 16,579,593 of NC_083474.1, forward strand.
AGGGATTACTGAAAATGTCTGTGCAGGACTGCCCACGTCTGGGCTAATGGCTAGTGCCCAGGAGGTTGGCAGAAGTGCATAATTAATAAATGAGAATGAATGCTCAGCTAGGCTGCCTTTTGACTGCATAATTCCTGTGTTTCCTTCCACCCAGAAGCTCTGTAAAAGGTTTAGCATAAGCGGTCTACACACCGCAGACCTGTGGACATATGTATATGTCATGAATATGAGCTTATATAACACCACTATCAGGTATTCCTGAGTACTCCTCTAAGAAATTCTGTTGCACTAACTTAGTTTAGCCAGCTAATTAGTTAGCAGGAAACACCTATGAATATGATTTATAAGATCTTCTCAGTTTGTTAGCTATATTTAATTAGCAAGCAAGAATTAAAACATCAGAATCAAAACATCAGATTAGTCAGCCAGCTAGGTATCTGCGATCAGTTATGAATAGATTCCTCTTAGAAATCATGATGACTCACATGAATCAGAAAGATAGAATTAGCAGTGAAAATCAAGAGCACATGTATTTAAAAAATACCTGCAACAATCTTGTCAGGTTAGCTTTATCGAGTCAGCTTGCTAGTATGCAGCAAGCAGTTATGGATATAGCCTCTGAGAAAATCTAATCAGGTTGTCATGTGACTCTTTGGCAAAAAATAAAAAATAAAAAAATTGAAAAAATGCTGGGGTAGAAGGCAGACAGGGATTTATGAAGAAAATAATAACACTAAGGAGAACACTAGGGGAAAACTGCACAACAAAAATACCAAACAGGATACAGGAAAAGAGTTACTAACAAACCAAAAGCATAAAACCACAAACAGAACCTGATAGCGAGAGAAAAAGACACAAGACAGTAGGTATAAATAGGGGAAGTAATTAGTGGAACATAACACACGTGAGAACACTGCTGGTGTTCTCAACTCTGATGTTCTGACAGGAAATTGGCCATGTCATCTATGACACAGGTTAATTATAAGAGTCATCAAAAATAAAAATCCTCAAAAAATCCTTTCATGTTTGTGTAAATATCTACTTAAATTCTTGAAGGTTAGCTGCTATATATGAGTCAACACAGCTTTAGCAGTGCATGTAAAAAAAACCCTCTCAGGTTAGCTCATTTTAGCTAACTGGCTAACACATGTATACACATACAGTAGAAAAATGCTAGTGACTTCTATTCCATAAATAAACATAAGACTTTACATTTATATGCTTTACATTATTATATTTAAAACATGCGATAAAATAATGTTATTCTATTAGATTTTATACAGCGGTAATGCTCAGTGTGTCACAGTGATGTTGCATCATTGAACTGTCCAGAACACCTGTGTTCATGTAAAGGCACCAGCAGTGATGCTGAATGAATGGCTCCAAAAGCTGGGCCAAAGGTCAGATGCTCTACAGACACTGATCTAAATTGAAGGCCCATGAGAGATACCGCAGGTGCATGTCACCTCTTATTTTCTACTGACTATAGCACTATTCGGACGGGACTAGTTTTACAGGGGGTCGTTAGAGAAATTTCAGTTTCACAGACGTACTTTGTGATTTTAATCCCGTCCGAATCTGCCATGTCTGTCTTTTTCTCACACGACCTGTGTAAAAATTCCAGCGCAAATTACCTACTGTTTTTCAGCAAAATCGGCGCTCCTCTGAGAAATCTAATCCCGTACGAATGCGAATGTCTGTGATTGCCGAAAATGTTTTTTCCAAAACGCGTTTTCTTGTCGGTTTCGGTCAACGTGAACTACCGTATTAACCCTAGCGCATCGGTATTCAAGTTTCTGCTTTCTGCACACCAGTAATGGATGTAAATGTGTTTGCTACCCTGTGAAGAAATAAAAAAATGAAATCAGCAAGAAGAGCCAAATCACGTAAATTGTTAAGACTGGCTACTGTAATATCAGTTTCATGTAAGAGTACTTTCATTTCTATAGTCAATTACATAACGTGAAAATTATATAAAAACGTATTTATTCCAGTGGGTTTATAAGAAGTTCTATATAAAACCATATGATGACCATAGGCAATCCACGCATCCTGGACATGTGGTCTTGTGCAACGCCCACATGTAAAACACAGACACTCCTACCTCCGTAATAAACACAGAGATGTTAGTCCCGTCCGAATCCATACATGAAATGATTGTACGCCGGCTGAAAAAAATTCTAACTCTAACGTCATTTGGAAAACTAGTCCCGTCCGAATAGTGCTTACTGTATTACTGCGTGCACCAACCCCATATAAATACTCAATTGTTTACATACATCATGCTTTTATAGCATCATTTGGTTCAAGGAGTCGTGATCTAAATTATTGCTTACACAATATTCCCCTTAAATACTAAATATATGGCTAAACAGCCAATACATCTTTAGTGCCTGTCTGCTTCATTAGTTTTGCACTTAACCCTAAATAAAAGCCTGACTTAAAATCTTTTCCATAAATAAATTCCCAAATGACTTTAAACAGCATCATTAAGCAGCTAAACCTCAAAAAAATAAAAATAAAAGAAACTTCTGAATTAACAGATATAGACTATATTTATACACTTGAATTTCCACCTAAGTGGAACTAAATTCAAACCACACAGCTGATTTCTATTACAATTCCAGTTTCAGAATTTAGGAATGGAAAAAGGAAAAGGTACAATAGAGAACTTTGAATTGTTAAGTCTGACTTTTCACTGTTCTGCGTTTAGCTGTCCGTACTGGTTAGCTGTTAGCATTTTAGCACTATTTTAAAACTACAAAAGCAAATTTCAAAGTCTTGCTGATCAAATGCATGTAAACATGAAAACATTGTATAGATTTTTAGCCAAAACCTGCCTGCACTTTTCATTTTTTTATACCTCACTATTAAAAATGAAAAATTATTATATAAAGATTAGAAAAAAATGAAGACATACACAGAGTGTATCATGATCATTTATAATGTCAACACATTTCCCTGGCTAGAACTTCACAAGACTGTAAAATATTCTGTCTATTTTATTACTGGCATACACTACTGATAGTCCCTTGATTGATCTCTATATATCCCCATAAAATTATATTCATGAGACAGAAAATACTAATATCTTCATATATAACTTAATAAAAAGGTTTTTTTTTTTTCCGGGGGGTTTTTATATATTTTTTTTTAAATAAGGAAGCGTTAATTAAGAAATAAAATGTGGGAGATGCTGCTCCCAACTGTCCCAAATCTGCTTTTACATTTATTCATGAAACCACACACTCATCCATTAACTCAAGTGAGTCAGTGAAGGCTGAGATCAAGAGCTTAGTGTAGAATCCCTATGGCATCTGCGGAGTAATCAACTGAAGTGAGCTTCCATTCCTGAAATCACTTTACTGCCCACATGGAAGTGCTTGCTCTGCAAGGCAGGTCATGTCAGTTGTCTGGATCGTCTTGGTTTGTCGGGTGTAAGGGCTCATGTTGGCCCTTCTTATTCTGCTTTAGAACACATCTGTCTACTGCAGATAGGAGTGACGGAACCTGAAATAGAATCCAGCCCAGGCACAAGTGCCATCAACCGGCCAGGGAATAGAAAATGACAGCAGTCTTGCCCAGAAAGCAGAAACACCTTGACTCACTTATAGCTTTAATGCCATTATTAGTTTTCAAATGTGCTGTTCAAAGTCTATGGTCTAGGTTAGAAAGACTACAGCACCAGTTGTGGTACAAGTGATAGCTTTGACAAGCCTCGCCAGCAAAGCAGATAGATCATTGTATAGAGTGAATTCAGGCTCTAGTGGATTTTGAGGGTGAAGCAGTGACAGAATACTACGATGTAAAGTGTGTTCTAAGTCGTCCATAGGCATGTATACCTCTTTGTTCTGTGCTTACGAGTATTCTGGTTTCCTCCTCTAGGGTGACTTGTGCCCCATCCAACTGGGATTGGCTCCAGACTACCTGCAACCCCATGTCATTTATGCAGTACCGAAAATGAATGGACTGCAGATTGACTCTGAAATTTGGTTTGAAATTGCACTTTTTTTTCTTACCTGCAATGTCGTTTGACTTCCTGCTAAATTTGTTAGACATGTATCTATTACTAAAGAGTACAATGAAGCTATGCTTTAGTTTGGTTTCATCTGTACATTTAAATAGATAAGCTCTGTTAATACCAATGTCACTGCCACATTTCTGATCTAGCCTCAAACCAGCACATCTGGGTTATTTAGCCACTTAGCTAAAGACACTAATGTTTGCAGTCTGTACTACAACTATGTTGAATTTCTCATTAATGTGACAGGACCTAACCGTAAAACCTGACTGTTTGAGATGATCGATTTTAAATAATGATTAAATATACAGTAATTGTAACTGCACTAGCAATATTGCTTAGTGAAGGCTGCTAATGTCCCACAACAATAATATTGTTATTATTAACATTTAATAAAAATACAGCCTATAGCAAAAATAAGCACCAGAATCAATAAAATGAATACAAATATGATGCTAAAAACATATTAAATGCCTATGCATATTAAAAGTCAGGATTAACTTTTCCTTTAACTCTGTACACTCTGTACCAGCCTAACCTAAAAAAAAACTCAAATCCGTCTCACTCCTCACAAGACAAACAGATATTGCGGTATTGATGTTCTGATCTTTACTTAGCAATGTCCCAGTGCCCCAAATGAGACAGGCCATTGTACAGAAATGCAAATGCAATTCATATTCCAGAATATTCTATATATCATACCTTCATCAAGGTTATGAGCACTGAAAACAAAAATCAAACCTCCAAAGCCATAGCTACACTTCAAAATCCTCTTTATCCCCAGGCAGGTGTGCACAGTTGGGAACGGAGCTAAAAGATTAAGGAAATGGAGAAGCAGTTAACACCATCCTTTGCTTTAGATTTACAAGCACAAGTCATATTAGTTTATAATATAATTAGTATCTCTTGTATAGAAGTATAAAGTATATCTCGTATAGGTCATATATATATATATATATATATATATATATATATATATATATATATATATATATATATATATACATGATTAGTATTATGTCTTATGTCTGCAATCGTCTACATCATGTCTGCAATACTGCCATAACTGATAACTGCTGTGATGGTCATGTAGAAGAACCATACTTTTTTTAATTATTGCACACCTTCCAAGTGGTGAGTTTTCAGAAGTTTCAGGTTTCAAGGACAATCACCCATTTTACCAGTCCAATATTAATAAAATTTCTAATTACATTATAGTTTATTCATTGATGGTCAATTAAACCTTTCACTGGTGTGATGCAACATCTGTATTTATTCACGGAACCATTGCAATCAGTAAAAGAATACGAGGGATTCTTTACTTCTTTGCAGACGTGCCATCTAATATGTATCCCGAACAAACGTCCTACATGCATTCAGTGCTTTGACGCATTTCCTTTTTTTGAAATAGTCCAGCATTGTTAACATTCATTACATTACACACATTACAGTGAGACAACAACTTGTCCTTCAGGTTTCTCTAACTATTATTCCTATATTTATACAGTACAAGGTATTTCCATGAATTTTATACAATATGAAATATTTTTATCTTATCATATTCCTAGTTGTGTGTATGATAAAACATACTGTTTAAAGTCTTTTTCAGCTTGCTAGTAGGGGCTTTTCAAGTATTCTTGGATAATCTGTAATACAGAGTAATCCTCTTGCTTGTGTCTCCGTGCTAATCCGGTAAATTTAAGCATAAAATTAGGCCTTTTCTCTATAATGATAGAATTATAGAACAGTACAAAACATTCAGCATTCTGCAATGATAAGTATAATTTTCATGCTGGACCACACATAACGCTATTTGTATTTTACTGAGACTGTAAGGGTGGTACGCTCCTAAATCCACTCTGACAGTCCGTGAAAGTGGGATTTGCAGGCTAAGCCAAAATCTGAAGCCAGAAACTCCGGCAAGCAAGACGAACAAAGAAAGCACAAATCATGAGAATGCCTCAGTTTCAATTTCCTTCCTTCTTAAGGATTGGATAGTATTATTTCCACAGCATGCACATCGTGGAGTCCAAGGGAGCAGCAGTAATAAGGCTGAGTGTAGGACGAAGGGCCACCAGCTGAACTCTGGAGGAGGTGATGGTAGTTAGTGAAGGAGCTGTTGCTCATCAAATGCCAGTTCTATGTCTCCTTCACCCTAACAACGATGCAGACTTACAGAAAACGGACAGGTTGAACTCCTCACGTTGTCTTTTCTTATTTTTGTTTTTTTTTTGGGGTAAAGCTGGGGAGTTCTTCTCTCACTCCATTCTGGTTGGATTTTGTCTCTGACAACTATGTGTATAGTCTGTCTAAATCCCTGGTGGCACTGAAATGCTCTTATTTAAACAAGATTTAAAAGCGCAGTTTGCCATTTTTGGTATCATTAAATGGGTTTAATGATAAGTTAAATATTAAAATGAGATTTCTTATTCTGAAATTAGAATACTGGCCAGCTTTAGCTCTCTTTGCTAAAAAGTCAATCCATTAAACAAACTAAGCTTCAACTAATGGAGTTTGATTGGTTAGGGAAAGCTTGTCAGTTTTTTATTTCGTTTTTATTCCACTTTCATTAAATGTACTCAACAGACACGGTTACTGACCAATTCTTCCTTCTTCAGTTTTCTGCTGGGCTTCAAGACTAATAAACCATGTAAGGAGTGCTTATGGCCTATTTGCATCATATAAAACTGCTCAGTGAAATGATCACATGCTCATCATAAACCATTTCAGATATGCCTGTGTGGTTTCTACAGCTGTATCACACTTTGTTTTCCAGCCGTGCTTTGTGATAAAATCACTGTAACATACACACTCTTGTGGTTAATTGCCTTCTATAATATGGCGACTAAAACAATATGTTAAACTTCAGTGTCCCATAAATAATTTCATTTATTATTAATAATGTTCACAATAAATCATTCTTCCGAGATGCATTGTTTGTGGTTAACAGTCAGATTTGGTTGCTAAGCAACAGAACAGACAAGATAAAGATAAGATAAAGACATTATATGGACAGAACAAACATCTTAAGATTTTATTTATATAAATTTTGGGAAATAAATGCAAGAGCTCGGTTTAAATATTTTCATGGACATGTAGTTATTTTATTAAATTATTAATGTAGAAATAGCAAACAGTATTATTTGAGGTGCATGTCTCATAACAATGCATATTCAATTCATTCAGTTCATTTTTCTTTTGTATAACAATTTTAACAAATGACATGACGTCTCAAAGGAACTTTACAGAAATATAAAAAATCTGAATAAAAATGACAATATTACAATACAATCAAAATATTATAATAAAAATTAGTTTATTATGTAAATTTAACTCTCATGAGCCAGCCAGAATCACTGGTAGTGAGGAAAACCTTGAGAGGAACAAGACTCCAAAGGGAACCCTTCCTCATCTGGTTGACACTGGGGAATGATTTTAAATAATTTCCTTTCAACAACTGTACACTGTTTAACTGTTTAACTGCGTCAAACTTTTTTCACGCTTTTAGAAATGGGTCTGCAGGGCTGTGTATTTCAAGAGTCAAGAGTCAAGAAGCTTTTATTGTCATTTCAACCATATATAGCAGACGCCGTACACAGTGAAATAAGGACCATTGTGCTACAAAACCAGCACAATTTCTCCAGGACCATTGTGCTACAAAGAACAACATAAAGCTACATAAAACAACACAGTGCTAAGAACTTTTGTCCTAGCCACATAAAGTGCAACTTGTGCAACCTAGTGCAAACAGTGCGAGACAAAAGACGGTGCAAACAGATGTCATATAGTGCATCAGTGCATCATATAGGCAGCAGGAGTAGTAGAAGGATGCTACTGATGCGGCAATTATAATAGAAACCCATTGCTAAGCAAGCTACTGGTCACATGACTCTTGATAATATCACACAACCTTTTAACTGTCATGCCACATCACCTCTTTTGACTTAATGACACTAATTTCAAACGTGTTTACATAGAGGGAATAAACAGCTTAAAATAAGCACTTGAAGGATCTGTCATGCCAGGAAAAGCATGTTTTAATAATCTCTCTCTCTCTCTCTCTCTCTCTCTCTCTCTCTCTCTCTCTCGCTCAGACAAACGGCTTAGGATCAATATATTTGTTTGGCTGGTGGAGAGAGAGCGTATAACAAGTGTGTGGTGCTTTGGACCGAGACAAAAGAAAGAACATATGGCCTTAAAGACATTACACACACAAACACACACACACTCTCTCTCACACACACACACACACACACACACACACACACACACACACACACACACAGAAAGAGCTGTGTTTTGACTTAATATGTTTTCATATTAAAATATTTGGTTTTGCAATTTGCACAACTCAGGTCAATAAAAAAATGTTTCTTTTTAAAGACTAAGGGTGGCCCTTAACCCATGTGTAAATTTAATGAATCAAATGAATAAATCAAGATATGTTTATTCAAACAATTTCATTTAAAATTTTATCATTTTATCAAGCATTGTTAATGTTAACATTTCATTGGATAAACATCCAATGAGTGTTTAGCTTATTGGGGAAAGAACTGTCTTCTGCTGCTGCAGCTCATCCACCTCGACGTGTATTCTGAGACGCTTCACCATGATTGTAAAGAGTGGTAACTTCCTTTGGCTGGATGTTTTCTATTTTTTTAACCATTCTGTGAAAACTCTAGAGACTGTACTGTCTGAAATTCTCAGGAGATCACCCATTTCTTAAATATTCAACCAGCCCATCTGGCACCAACACCCAAGACACTGAGATCACATTTTTCCCCATTCTGATGTTTGAGGTGAACATTAGCTGAAGCACATGACCTGTATCTGATTGAAATTCCAGGTTTTTCCTTTAAAATTTAAAATATGCATGAAATGCTGGACCTAGCATTTACTTAGGCATTTTAAAAATATCTCTAACAGATATAAGTCCTCCTGAGATACAGACTGTGTTGCTATGTGCATTTTTAAGTTCCACTTGCTATTAACTTGGCAGCTGAGAAATACAGAAACTAAGTAATGCCTCAGGATGGATAATGTATGAAAACAAGGAGATAAATTTTCATGTATTAAGCTCAGTTTAGTTTTCCATAAATTAAGCTCATTGCTGCTGTTGGGTATATCTTTATGTCTTTTGACGCTTGAAGAAAATCTCATGAATTGCTAAAGGTATATTAAACCAATCCAAAAAATTCTGACAGTTTTTAGGAAAAAAACAGTTGCACTGTTAATTTCCGAGTACATGTTAACCGTGATGTTACGCTCTGTAGACGTTTCTCACAAACTGCTCCACCAGGAGATCTGACAACGGCTGTTCCTCATGCTTTCCATGGGCGCTTTTTTTTTTATTTCTCCCTCACTGGCTCGCTCTTTCTCTTCGCCCCGCCGGCCTCCCACAGCTTGTTAAATCAAAACATGTCACTGCACTTGATTGCAACAGTCAAGATCTAATGTATGCTACCTGTGGGTGTGCTTCAAGGCCTGTAAATTATATTAAGACTATAAAAAAAGATCAGCCATCACAGCTCCGTGATGAACTGAAATAATTATTGCGGGTCTCATTTTGACTGTAAACCTCATGAAAGACAAAAGATTTGGGAATAAAAAAGAATAAAACCTTCTGTAGTGTCCCAAAAGTGTGTAAACAATGTGATTTAGTGTGGCACTACATTGGTCCCCTTACAAAAAACATGTATACCATAAACAATAGTTATTCTAGTGATACAACTTTATAGATTGACCTAAACATATATGCTTATCTATGACATTTTAGCTGTATAGGCAAAATGCTTCTAACTTAGGTATAGGTAATAGGTTATATATGTAATGCTTTACATTCTGGTTTTATACGGTGGTCTGTAACAATGTTCAGGTAGGTGGTACGTGTCAAAATTACATCCACATGAATGCCAAGACCCAAGGTTTACCCAGCAGCCCACTGCCCAGAACAACACACTGCCTCCACCGCTAATCATAGTGCATCCTGGTGCCATCTCTTCCCAAGGCTAGTGATACAAATGCACTCGTCTTCATTCATTCGTCGTCGCCATTCATCAAACCAGGCCACCTTCTTCCATGGTCCAGTTGTGATGATCACATACCCCATGTAGTCCCTTTCAGCAATAGACAGGGGTCTCATCAGTGAGCCTTGTGTGCCTTTGACCATATCACTGGTTCACCAGTTGTTCTTTCTTGAACCATTTTTGGTAGGTTCTAACCAATGTATACTGGGAACAACCCACAAGACCTTTTGTTTTAGTAAATAATAAATAAAATGTTTATGAAAAAATATAAGGGGGGCACGGTGGCTTAGTGGTTAGCACGTTCGCCTCACACCTCCAGGGTCGGGGTTCGATTCCCGCCTCCACCTTGTGTGTGTGGAGTTTTCATGTTCTCCCCGTGCCTCGGGGGTTTCCTCCGGGTACTCCGGTTTCCTCCCCCGGTCCAAAGACATGCATGGTAGGTTGATTGGCATCTCTGAAAAATTGTCCCTAGTGTGTGATTGTGTGAGTGAATGAGTGTGTGTGTGTGTGTGTGCCCTGTGATGGGTTGGCACTCCGTCCAGGGTGAATCCTGCCTTGATGCCCGATGACGCCTGAGATAGGCACAGGCTCCCCGTGACCCGAGGTAGTTCGGATAAGCGGTAGAAGATGAATGAATGAATGAAAAAATATAATCTCATTTTATCATTTAAAAATAATTACAGCGTACAGGTATATAACTAAACACATTTTTTTCTGCAAATTACTATGGATCTGTATCTGCTGTATGGTTTTTTTTATTGACGTTAAGTATTAATATATTACTGCAAAATCAGTTCAATAAGTATTAAATAGAAAAGAGAATTAGAAATGATATACTCAAATGATATGTGAAAACGTCTTAGACACATGTAAAGGAACATATAACGTAGTAAAATTAACCATTTCTTTCTTGAATAAGGAGCAATAAATAGTAAAAAAAGAAACTAAACAATAGCAATATTTGGCATGACAACCATTAGATTTTTAAAAATTTATCAGTTGTATATTTTATGTCATTTTATAAAGCTGGCAAAGTTTTTGTAGTGCTCAGAACACCCTTCATTATGACTTTTCTCTGAAAATATTTTTGTTTCTTATTTATAATATTTCAAAATATGATGTTTTACAGATGCAATAATTCAAAAGTCATAAAATAAACATGTCTAACACTTTTCCCTGCTTCTGTTCAGCACCAACTTAGTCATCGGCATTGTTTACTGATTTACAAACAGATTACTGATAAAATGTATAAACCTTCAGAGTTTCACATTCAGGCCAGACAAATAGATATAAACATGTGACAATAAACAGTTTATGGTTTATTAATAGTATTAATCATTGTGATTAAAAAGCAAATTAAAAAAAATGTAATTCAGGAAAAGTGGAATACATATGAAGACATCAAATATGAATAATTTGTTTCCAATAGCAGTATAATTTGCTTGGTAATTTGTAATTGAGATAATTTTATCGATGAAACTACTGTATAAAGCAATTTATTAACCTGACAAGGGTTGTAATCGGAAATATTAACTTTGTACTGATGCAATAATACGAATGTGATGAAATAAACATTAAAAAAATTATATATACGTCATAATAAATATAATAACATAGATCATTTTGTTACAGTGGCACCTATCACTCAGATGGACGTTTCAGGCAGCAAGTGAAGAATCAGTTGAGTTGATGTGCTGGAAGCAGGAATAATGGTAAAGTGGAAGAATCTGAGTGACTTTGACAAAGGCGACATCTTGAAGGCTAGATGATTGGGTAAGAACGTCTCTTATATTTTTATTTTTATATATAGTGGGCAGCTGTGTCCATCTTCAACATGAACAAGTTTTCACCCATTTCATGTAATATTGATTACTGAATTATTCTGTAGTTATTGTTTTTTTTGTTAAGTGTATTTCAGAAATCGGTGCTTTATAATGATAAACTTATCAAATCAAATCAAATGTTATTTGTCACATAGACACGATACAGAGTACAACATGCAGTGAAATGCTTTTTGCATCTGTCCGGTATTCAAACATAAAAGGAATGCAATTTGGGATAAAGAAATAACCAAAAGGAGATAGATAAGTAAAAAGTATAAGCTATATAAAAACTATATAAAATATAAAAATATGAAAATATATGTGAAAAATAAATGAAAAATAATGTATATACATAAAAACGTATGGTTTTAATGATTGTCCTTAAAGTGTCTATGTGCAGTATAGTGTGTATAAAGTGTATAAAGTGGCACTGTGCTGTGCAAGTCCAGAGTTAAAGTGACATTGGTTGTGCAGAAAAAAAGTGAAGGGAGGGAGAGGTCCAGTACTTGATCCTGGGTGTTTCCTGGTTTAAACTTCGAATAGCCTGCGGGAAGAAGCTTCTCCTCATTCTCTCTGTGTTTGCTTTTAAGGAGCGAAAGCGTTTCCCTAAGCGCAACAAAGAAAAGAGTCCATTGTTGCGATGGTTGAGGTCCTTACAATCTTCCTTGCCCTGGTCCGGCACCGCGTGCTGTAGATGTCCTGCAGGTCAGGGAGCTCGGTGTGGATGGTACGTTCAGCTGACCACACCACCCTCTGGAGGGCTCGCCTGTCCTGCATGGTGCTGTTCCCGAACCAAGAAGTGATGATACCCATCAGAACGCTGTCAATGGTGCAGGTATGGAAAGTCTTTAGCACCTGAGAGGGTAGTTGCTGGGGCTTCTTCACCAGGGTGTTGATGTGACGAATTATACTAAACTTCTGGTGTTGAATTATACTTATACTTACAGTATTTCTTGCTATTCTGTACAGAACAAAATTCTGCTGTATAAAAGAAAGTAATTTGTCTTATGGCACTAATTAGACACCAGCCCCAGCAGTCAGGCATTGCGTTCTCTGAGTTCTGTACAGCTTTTATTTTTGGACACTGAGGATGTCAGTCTTGTAAAGCTTGTCTCTGGCAGCATGCTGTGACTCTGGTCACTACTGGTGTATCTAACCATTCACTAGATGATAGGGGTCAACTCAACTAATTAACCCATTATTATTACCCACAATTCTGTGGGCTCTATTATGACCATTCCCAAAGATTTCAAAGAAACTGGATGTGTTTACAGTGTTCCAGTATCCATAAATTTTGCATTGTCTTCATGTGCTTCTTAAGTCCCACTTTCTTTGGCTGTATCAAAATCACTTGCTTTCCAACAGTTTTTTTTTTTTTTTTTTTTCAAAACTCACATTGTGCTCTACATGTATGCGTTCTTGGTTTGTAGCTTAATTAAATTTACCTTTTTCTGCAAGGCGATTCAAAATTGATGTTTGCAACCATTTATAGTAAGGATAATTACATTTCTTTTTCACAGTGACAGAGGCACGTACTGTTTAAATGTCATTATAAAAATTGAAACATTAACAGTGAAAATCTATCAAATGCTTAAGCGCAGGTGATATTCTTTATGCCTCCAACGCAATATAACCAATTTGAGCATACGCCTACATTCTGTCAGAGATTTCTAAATATTCATGTTTCATTAGAATACTGAGATTGATATTCATGATCTAATAACAAATGGGAACAATATCATATATAGCTTATTTTTATCCTTAAATGCGAGAGAGAGAGAGAGAGAGAGAGAGAGAGAGAGAGAGAGAGAGAGAGAGAGAGAGAGAGAGAATGTTTTTCCTGTAAAAACAATGATTAAAATATGGCACTGGAATCAGTGAAGTTGTCCTGATTTTATTTCTTCTCTTCTTATTTTTCTTATGCTTGCCAATGTAAGACAGACCCTAAGTGGGAAAACCAAACATATTTAAAGCATAGTTACTTGTTTAATAAATAGGATTGTAGGCTTTGTGGCAGACTTGAAACTGCTTAGCAATTAGCCAGCTACATAAGCTAAAGCCTACCGAGGAACTAAATATTGACAGTGAGAGGTAAAAGACCCACCGTTTTGGATTGCCAAGTGGCCGATTCCCTGCCAAGTGTGGTTCATGTTTTTTTTTTTTTTCATTGAGAAAATCCTTATGCTCAGGAACAAACTATGAGCCTTACAGCAGCCATTTTTATCTGAAGATCCTCAGGATTTTGAGCCTTTTAAATTGGTCAGTGCCCTGTGGCAAGAATGAAATTTGTGGATAGCCAGAAGGTAGAAAGTGTGTGTAAGTCTTCTCCATTTATTCTTTCTCAGTACACATTTTTATCCTGGTTAGTGTTCCAGCCTATCCTGGGAATACTCAGAACATCTCAGAAGACCATCCACACACATTCATTCAGACCTAGGGGTAATTTAGTGTAGTCAATCCACCTACTGTCATGTTTTTGGGAGGTGGGAGAATCCACATGGGAATCAAAAATATTATGCAAAATTCCATTAAAACAGTAACATGAGCTCAGGGTCAAGACGAAGTTTCTAAAAATACAATATCTCAGTGTAAAATATTAATAATGTTTGTTTTCACACCTAGCAAAGAAAAACCAACACATTGATAACAGAAGGAGAGAATGAGAATGATTATTTGACTTACAGAATTATTGAATAGATACACTGGGATATATTAACTATCTTAGTTAAAGCTTTACACTTTACACTTTGCACAAGTCAAAATGGACATAGTTTTGTTTAACGCCATTTGGACAGTACAAAGACCTCGAGATCAGTGGGAGAAAACCTTTATACAAGATTAGCCATGCCCACTACTTTTTTAAGGAAAGACTTTCTGGCAAATTTCTGCATGTAGAAATTTGAAAGTCACCAATTATTCATACTTTGTATTACATATTGCAAGGCCACAAGACCAACGTTAATTTAAAAAGAAAGAAAACATGGATTTAGGTTCCCTGGAGTTTTAAGACATGACTTTTTTCTGGACTATTAAATAATAAATCCTGCAATCCGAATAAACCCTAAGAATAAATCCTTGATCTCTCTTTGGGGTGCAGCATGGTGCATTTCTCATCTCAACTTTGAATTATAGATTTTAGCCAACAGTTTAGAGCCACTGCTGAGACTCCCGACATATATATATATATATATTATATTTATACACAGGGGTTACGACTGTGTTAGCATCATAAACCCATACAGGACAACGAGGAACCTGTAACATAATCAAAAAGCATTTTCAGGTTTAATAGTTTGCATTCAGAGCCTCACAATCCCACTTTAAAAGCCCTGAACCACCTTGTTTAAATCTGCACTTCAGTGGGTTAGAGCGGTGAAAATAAACCCCGGGGCCCTCATAAAGGTTTTCATGATTTGTTATAGGGAGCTCATTAGTTTCAGCTTCGTGTCTTCCACCATGTGAACTTTTATTGCCCAGCTTTATAGCCCGTACACACAAACACTACTAGACCAAAAGAGTTCCCATAACCAGTAAACGGGAACTTGGCTGAACTGAGGAAAAATCTTTTTTTTATCTTTGTCTAATCTAAGTATTTACATTTATCTGACTAAAGGTGTTTATATCAAATATTAAAAACAAATCATGAGTCATTTGGCACAGTGATGCATCAGGTCCGGGGTTCAATCCTGAGCTCCAGTCGCTGATTGTATCGAGTGTCTATTATAACTATTTCAGTAAAATTTCATGTGCAAAATTTCAAGTTTTTTCAAGCTAGAGTTTAAAACATGGTGCTTTGACATGGTAATAAATTAGAAGTTTTTCCATGTTGTTTCCTTTTGAAAGAAAATTACAACCCACTGTCACCTAGATGAAGCTAAATGTACTGCTATTGGAAGCAAATCTTCTCAGATTTTAGTGAATTGCATTATTCATTCATTCATTCATCTTCTACCGCTTATCCGAACTACCTCAGGTCACGGGGAGCCTGTGCCTATCTCAGGCGTCATCGGGCATCAAGGCAGGATACACCCTGGACGGAGTGCCAACCCATCGCAGGGCACACACACACACACACTCATTCACTCACGCAATCACACACTACGGACAATTTTCCAGAGATGCCAATCAACCTACCATGCATGTCTTTGTCTCCGGGGGAGGAAACCGGAGTACCCGGAGGAAACCCCCGAGGCACGGGGAGAACATGCAAACTCCACACACACAAGGTGGAGGCGGGAATCGAACTCCGACCCTGGAGGTGTGAGGCGAACGTGCTAACCACTAAGCCACCGTGCCCCCATGTATTGCATTTTTTATTTATTTTTTTTAATAAAATTTTTTAGAATAAAATAAATTCATTATTCTCAACGATTTATACTACCGTTAATAAAGCATAAACTTTATATCGTCATGTGTTTATGTTCATTTGTCCGGCTCCTTAATGTGAAACTTTGTCTTTGTTTTACGTATATATTTTATTTCAGTAGTCTGTTACATTGTTGATGAGTAAGGTGTCGCTGAACAGAAGAGTGGGTAACAGCAAGTGTTGGACAGATGGGAAGGAAAGAAAAAGAACTTTTCGATGAGTCACGGTCACCTTTCCTAGTCACAGACCATGGCGAGGTTTCAGTGAATGGATGCTAGCATGTGTCCCTAAATTTCCCATAATCTTCCTCATTCTCCTTTCTTACCCTTCTCGTGCCTATGAGCCATCCCTGCACCATCAGGGCTGTGCCTTCTGTTCATATTTTCCTGTGATTTTAACACACAACTAATGTTGTAATCATGTTGTAAAAGTGAACACTTTAAAGCCAGAACATGGGGCAGACACATTTTTCACTAATAACACAGTCAAGATGTCTTGTACACTGAATTAACTGGTGTTATTTTCTTTGTTCGGTGCTCCTGCTGAATAAACCAGTTAATCACTAAATGCCGGCTTTGCAATGCCTTTGCTTTTTTTGGACAGGAATTAAATCTTGCAGGCTGTTTGTTGATGATTAAAATTTAGGTATGCATCAGCGCCAGTCAAACATGTGGTTAACGCCTCCAGACGTCTGTGCTACCTGCGTTCCGAACTGTTCACGTCCCATGTGAAGGCAGATCATCTGTTCTCTCACCGAGATCATCTGTTATTCAAATGCACACCCGCTTTCTGACCTGCAGCTCGAGCCAAGAGGACGCAATGCGGAGACGGAGGCTACAGTATGTTTTAGCTAACGGACTGCATGTTTAGCATTTAAATGACAAAGAGGTCCCGGAGTGCAGCTCAGGATGAGCAATGGATGCAATATGTTCAGTGTGCACATGCTGTAAACACACATAGATTTTGAATCATTTAAAGCTTTCTCAATCCTTCCTTTCTGCATTTATATATAACTTTTTCTTTGTTTATGACAAGAGTAAAGCTCACAGCCGATGAAATCGTTTTATAGGCAACTTCTCTCGACGAATGTCATGGCTGTGTAAATAAAACCGTCAGTGGTGGAGAGAACAGACTGTAAGCCTGCGCAAGAAATGACTTCTGTTTATGAACTGGAGAACAAAAAAGATTTTGGCATTTACCTTTGTTGACTCATTTGATATTTGCATTTGATTGCACTTTATTGATCCTGTAGAGAGCATGGCCTAATACTTGAAGGCAAGGTTAATATTTTCATATATTATTTTAGGAATATAACACACCATGGCATAATGTTGTATAGGATGGTGTGGCATGCCATGAAGTGTTTAATTCCTATTTTATCACAGCTATGTACCCTTATTTAATGTCCGAGGTCATTAGATACTATATTTACTAATTACTAACTGATATAATATCAGTCCCATTTGATTCCTCACCAGATATCGTTTGAATGATAGACACAGATATGGTAGGCCTAGTGTGTGCGGTGCTGAAGTTGATACAAGCTCAGCAAAGTTGATTAAATGCTGAAATACCAAGATTTAATGCTCAGTGTGGCAGATACAATCATGAAATCATTGACTTTCATTGGAAGGGTACATACATTGGTCCTTTACAATCTATTATAATCCATTCATAAGTCTTGTAACATTTTTTATAGAGCAATGCTGGAATATTTATGTTACACTTACGGCAAAGTTTATGAAGTAACAGTAATATATGACTTTACATGAAAGATACAAAAAAAAAACCTCTCAAATAATATTATGCTTCACAGTAACAATATCATCCTATAGACGTTTGTGCATTCCAGTAATAGCAGGATTGTTTACATGTATTGTTTTGATTCATGTTGGTTTGAAAGGCTCGATCCGTCAGAGTTCTAAACTTACCCAATTCCCACCTTTCATGCAGTTTCAGCACTCTGATAGCAGCGGGTGTATTTGAGCGTCTCAAAGAGCTGAGGTGACACATACAAGAAAGTGCATTTAAACTGGCAGGTGGCCCAATTATCCTCTTCCCAGCAATTAGGCAGCACACATCATCATCATCATCTTCAAGGGCATCGGCAAATATGTTTTCACTCTCGTTTTCCAGTAGAATGAGTCAGCCACGGCCAGCATCGCATATTCCGGATTTTTCTGTGAACCTGACAATGACATTTCCTAAAAAAAAACCTTACCAACGTCTGGCACTGACACCCAACAACTTGGATTAGTTGTTTGTTTACCCAATGCCAACAGCAACTATTGGCCAGTTTGCACGTGGCAGAAGGAATAAATTCACAGCATCCTCCGCAAATCATGTAGATCTGGCAAATCTTAGTTCAGGAGGACATTGAATTGGCAAGCCATGTTGTCCCATCTGGAATTAATGATGTGTTGTTAGAAGACGAAGGGACCACAGAGATGCACTAGTCCTTCAATGTCTGGTTTTGGAAGCATGGACTTTCTGGCTAATCGGAACATTCAGATGAGGCCATGGAGGATCACAGTCCAGTCCATTCGACAGGCTGGAAACATACACCTCTTAAAAACAAGCTGCTGACTGATGCAAGCCAGTTAGAATTTAACATTCATGATCTAGCGAAAAAAAATAAAATACTACAGGAGCATAAAACATAATAGTGAATGGAAGCATGAGGAAAAGGAAGCTCAGTCACATTGCCTGGAAAACAGCATCCCAGTAACCTCCCCAAAGGATGCTAAAGGTAAAATTAGATCACAGCAAATTGCACCACCATTGACTCAACAACCTGGCCTTCATCAGTGGCATTCATTGGCTTCGACCTGGCAATAACCACCCAGGAGAAAGGACAATGAGAATGCCACAGGCATCGCAGTGACTGACCATCTGCACTCTCCAGCAGATCCTCAGTTACTTCATGATGAAGGAACCTCTAACCGTGTAACCTTGCCACAGTCCTGTCTTCAGGCCAAACATCTTTTGCTTCACTACAAGAATTGATCTAAAATGGAGCAGGGGAACATGAGGTTCTAGATCTTGACAATTTTCCAACTTGAGTGATGACTGGACGTGTTTAAATGAAAGCGTCTCTAACACCATTCTGGTGCGCAATAATATTTTTCTTCAAAGCAGTTGTTAGTGTTAAGATTAGTTCAATCTTTATAAGTACTATTTTCTTTTTTGTGGTCCTAAAAATGATAGGTTATTTGAAAAAGGACTAATTCTCTCACAGCTGGACAAAGAAGCATGTCAGTCTTCTGACAGAGATATGCATTTTGCCAATGTAGAAATTGTCTAATCTCAACCCACTTTACTCATCACACTCGAAAGAGGCCCGATCAGGATGCACCCGGATCACCTGCAGGGATATGAGGAGATTTGAGGGAATTAGATTGGCTCCCAGCATCTGAAGGTATCTTCTCAGTTGGAGTCATGGGGGAAGGCTCAGTTGAGGCTCAGCTGGATCTCTCCACAGCACGGCATGTCACACCATGGAGAAATCCACTCACTTCACTGCAGGGGTGGCATTGAAGTGCATAAGCAGTGCGACACACACAGTGACAGTGAGCGAAAGGAGAAAAGGATAGCGATTCAGATACATTGACTGAGTTCATTATATTTACATTTGCAAATATTTTTTAATGGCTGTAGGGTATTCTATCAGTATTGCTGATAACTGGGCTGGTTTATTTTACCGAAATTATTACTAGTCCTCTTTTGTGAAAATTACCTATTGCCTAAAATGGTATGTTGTAGTTGGAACAGGTGGAACAGATCTTCTGTGGAAAAAAAACACTAGTTACAGAAACATTTAAGATCCTTATTAATTATATTTAATACAAAAGATAGATTTTGCATTTCTTTCTTTATTTAAATGTAATCCTAGAACAATGTAACAACATAGTCCTAACTGTACTGAGACAGAATAAGGATTTTAGCAAGCCTTGACCATTATTAAATAATGTGAACTATTCATACAACAAATATAATCCTTATACTTATATTAAAGTAAATGCATTAACATTTGATGCTAATGAGTTTACATTTATATCAGAGTAAAAGCAAGGCAATATTATGATCATTATGATCATTATGATTATGTTCGACATGAGGAGGTAAAGTAATGTATTTATTAATGGTGTATCTGAGTGTTTTACCCACTGTAACAGAACCTGTATTCCTGTCTGAATTGACTTACTCATAAAGATTTAACAGATCCTGTGACAAAAGCAGTCAATGTTCTTCAGCGTTGAGACTTTCTATTATTTCCCACCAAAATAAAAATCAGTTTAAAATACAGAACAATAAAAACAGGCCTTTAAAATGATTTTTATTTATTTCCTAACAGGTCTGCTTACACACATGACCAGACGTTCATGTGAGCATTATGAATATAAAATAAACATAATTTTATTCTATGGTACTTTTACTGTGTATTCACCACTATTCACAGTGATTATCATGGATTAGTGTTTCAGAACAATGATCACCACAAAGAACCGAACTGTATCATAGTAAAGCATCAGTAAACTATATGAGCTGGTGACCCTGAAAACCTGCTGTAAACCCATACTAGTCCTGTTTTAGAAAATCCATAGTTTTACTGCAGTGGCTGAAGCAGCGTGATGATGTAATATTGATCTGCCAACCTTTTGGCTGGAGTTAAAGTTGCATTCTTTAAGATTGAATCACTTTCTTTTTTCAAATTAGTTGCTCAGGGAATCTGCTCCATAATGATCTAAATGATCTAGGAAACATTCAGACTGAATCTAGGCATAAAGGATATGACTATAAACCTTATATTTAGTCAACTCATTCAAATTATAACAGAAACACACACGGTGACTAAAAACAGAACTTATACACACACGTGCACACGTGCACGCGTGCACACACATACACACACACGTGCACACACACACACACACACACATACAGATGTAGATGTAGATATAGATATATGTGGGGGGTTTGTGTGTGAGCATGTGTGTATGTATGTGTAATACTTTTTATGCACAGTCATTTTTAGTTATATTATTATTACACATACATACACACATGCTCACACACACAAACCCCCCAACCCCCACTCATCTATCTATCTATCTATCTATCTATCTATCTATCTATCTATCTATCTAGTACTATAATAATAATAATAATAATAATAATAATAATAATAATAATAATAATAATGATGATGTATAGCTATGAGATAAAACATACAGAATTATGCAGTGACCAACCACAGTAATAAATTTAAACTATTTTATATTTTGAAATGTTAACAGCATTACTGATGAAGCTTTGCCCATTTTATTAATTTTCTCAGCTGGCTTGTCTTCAACTTCACAAACTGCTTCTCTTATGTTATAAATAGAAACTGCTAGTTCGGTGAAATTTTTACCTTTTAAATATTTAATTACTTATTAAATGCATTAATAATTGGATCTTACCATTTACATTTGTTTGAGAAAAAAAAAAACAACCATAAGCTTTGCTGTATTGTCCTTAAGGCTATGAAAATTATATATTAAATCTAGAGTCTCCAAAATGTTGACTAGTATTTTACACCACCACAGCATACTGTAGGTCCATTCATATAGCTGTGTTTTACACCCTGAGACAGTTGGAATAAAGGCAAGCATCATGAACACGAGTTTTCCTAAAGCACAACAGCGCCCCATACTGTCCACTATCAGCAAACACAAGTGCACAGTTTGAGCTCTTCTAAACGATATCTATGCAGCATGCTCATCTTTTATTCAGTGTGATTAATAAGGTACTAATGTGTATGATAAAAAAATAGAAATACAGAATTGCATGAATGAATGTTTGAGCTGCCAAAAAATATAACCTAATTCATTTTGTGTTACAGTGTTACTTGTGTTCAGTGTTACATTTATCCATAGCATTTTCCAATAATCCTGAGAAAATATTAGAGCTGATTATTGAACCGTGTAATATTTGTAATGTTTTCCTGAATCTTTATTTCAGTCCCTTTTTTTTTTTTTTTTTTTTTTTTTACATTTTCAATTAGACTTTCCATGACACTACTTTCAAGAAATGTAGAATTATCTGTAATTACTAAGAAAATAATAATTGCAATATTTAGTATTTACTATTTCATTTAGTCATCTTTGGTGCTCTACAAAAAAATCCCCAAATGGTATGGATTATTTTCTGTACTCTTTTCGCTCTTATGATTAGAGCATTGCATATTAAACATGAAAAATAAGTTGTTTTCTTAAAAAAAAGATCAGATATATGTAAAGATTATTATATAAAAAATTATTTCATTTATGTGTAGTGGAATAAAGTTCAGCAAACTCCAGTACAGATCTTTAAAAAAAAAAGCATATTGATTATATTACTATCTACTATAAGTTTATACTATCTAATATAGTACTATCTACTATAAATATATACTATCTTCTATAGTACAATCTACTATAGTACAATCTATTATACATATATATACTATCTACTATAGTACTATCTATTATAAATATATACTATCTACTATAGTACTATCTATTATACATATATATACTATCTACTATAGTACTATCTATTATAAATATATACTATCTACTATAGTACTATCTATTATACATATATATACTATCTACTATAGTACTATCTATTATAAATATATACTATCTACTATAGTACTATCTACTATAAATATATACTATCTACTATAGTACTATCTATTATAAATATATACTATCTACTATAGTACTATCAACTATAAATATATACTATCTACTATAAATATATACTATCTACTATAGTACTATCTATTATAAATATGTACTATCTACTATAAATATATACTATCTACTATAGTACCACCTACTATAAATATATACGATCTGCTATAGTACTATCTACTATAAATACTGCTTAATTACATTTAATTGTGATGACTATGTCTAAAAACTGTATTCTGCTTATTTTAAGACCACAATGCGCCCATGAAAGCAAGGCCGAATGTCCTCAAGCAAAACAACATTCATTGGAAAGAGATAAGGCTGTTTCTCACATTAACCCCAACTCTCCAACTTGCCCAAATTCATTCCTATCGACCAAAGCTCAGACTTCATCACAAATTAAATCCCAAATTAAAGCGCAGCTTTCCCTCACACCGTCTGCTGAGCCTCTCCAAGTTGTCTCCACAAAGCTCAACCTGTGATATCTCAGTTCTCAGTTAACTTCATTAACATGTCTATCTCTCACCTAAAACCATTCTCGGCACTCCAGCTTAATTAAAAAGCACTGTGTTCACTCGCTACATTATCCGTGAGTGTGCGCATGCATGCTAAAAAGCCAGTCTGTCTCTCTGCTGTGATGAAGAATGAGCTTGCCGGCTCACTATCGGGAAATCGGATTGCTCAACAACCAGGCGAGATTGCTGTTTTCAGAAATGATATCTCATGCTCTCAGAACTCCATACACTAAACACAGCTTCCCAATTTGCCCAATCCTCCCCAGATATTAATTGCAAAATAAAGCATGTGCATGTCCTCAAAATGCAATAAAACTCAGCATCTAAATCAGACAAACACACCACCATCGAACCCATTGGTTTTAGTGATGGGTAAATTTACACTAAAGACAGAATTTTACAAAAATAAAATAAGCATCTCTGGGACCGCTGTTATATCTTATCCTGAATGCTTCTGGTTTTTGGAAAAGCACTAGTTACACAAATAAACATAATAGTTTAAAATCTAAGAGGAAAAAACAGAGCATCCAGGAAGCCATGTGGAATGAACTTAAAGTGGACCACAATTTAATTCCTCAAAGTACTTTGTTGTGAAAAGGACTAAATTTCTTGACAAATTAGTTTTCGTCTATCACTGGGTATGACATGTATATGCTGCAATCGAATTGAATTGGACGTGAGAAGCTGGAACTCAGATTAGGTTATTTTTGACAACAAGCTAAAATAAAGGGGAAAAACATGGATGCCTACATGTTTATCATTGTTAGCAACAAACTAGCCAGCTAGTTGTAATGAGTAAAATAAATGTACCTCCTCAAAACTGTATGTTGAATGATTTATAGCAGCTACCTGGATATACAGCACATCTCATTTAAAAGCAAGTAAGTGCTTCTTTGATTACTGCCGATGCTAAGCAGCCGTGTTGATATCACTTGCTGAACTTGCTGGTTGAGAAAAAAATGTCCTGATTCTCTGAGTATGAATTTCAAGTTGAGGATAAGTTCTTTGAATATGCAGTTTCAGTTGAATGTAGCTACAGTATAGTCCATAACCTAAGACTCAGGTAATATTTTTAGGTTTGTTTGCTATTTGGTGTGATTTGCCACTACACATAATTAATAATGGGCTGTAGTAGCCTATTGGTTAAGGTGTTGAACTACTAATTGGAAGGTTGTGAGTTTGAATCCCAGAACCACCGAGCTACCACTGCTGGGCCACTGAGCAAGGAACTTAACCCTTAATTGCTCAGTTGTATAAAATGAGATTAACATGTAAGTTGCTAAATGTTGGTAATGTAATAAAAAGGCACTGGCCAGGGGACATGTAGAGATAAGAAAATGCTTTCATTCAATGTTCAGATAAAAAGGGAGAGCAAAACCCTTCAAATCACAAACATCTCCCCAATATGAAAAAAACTTTGGTCATTCGTTCTTCATTAACTGGTTAATCTTGATCCCTGAACACTAGGCCTGAAGAAAGAATACACGAGACAACAGTCTATCACAGTGCGCCACTCATACCTGGGGCACTTTAGGTCCTTATCTACTGACATGTATTTGGGGCATGTTTTTGATAACTTCACAGACAAAATACTATGGTCATGATGAAACCAGTTACACTGGGAGATGGCAAGTCAACCTCACCAACAAAGCTGCCTCTCTTTTTGTTCGTTGGTCCAAATGTCACATTTCTGCCGCAATACAGCTCTGTCCTCCTGTCTCCACCTCACAGGATAGTTTAGATCAAAATGCTGTAATCCAAAATATGATACAGCACAGCAAAATTCGTACTTCACAGATCCCAGCTTTTTGGAAGTTGGGGTCAGAGGACAGGGTCAGCCATGATAGAGCCCCCTGAAGCAGAGGGTCAAGGGTCTTGCTCAAGGGCCCATCAGTGGCAGCTCAGCAGTGCTGCGGCTTGACCCCAGTACTCCAATTAACAACCCCAAAGCCTTAACCGCTTGAGCCACCATAGCCCACCATAGCCCTGCTCATGGAACCGTGTCTATTCAAAATCGAACAGCTCTATAAGGGGGTTTTTACACCTGGTCACTTCATGTGTTTTCTGTGATCAGATAGCTATCCGATGGTAAAAAGACCAGGTCTAAATGCCCTCCGAAACAGTTTCGAGACGGATATAAATCCGATCGCTCAAACCACTTCAGGAGGTGGTCTGGGACGCATTTCAGATGAAACTGGACAGGTGTAAATGCATGTGGTTGTTCAAGCCACATACGTCAGCGCTGTACTCCTCCGAAATGGAAGTACGTCACTCGCAGGTGACTCGCGAGTCGTGCATCGCGCCAGAAAGAAACATGTTTTCCCACCAGCGCTGGCTCCGATCTTTCACCCAGGTGTCTCGTTGGGTCTTAAAATGCACTGCTTCCACCAGTGAAAATGCAGCAAACAGTAAATGCTGTTTTTTGTAGCAACCGCATGTGTTCCATTTCAATTACCCGGGAAATGAGGTAAAATATATTTGCATTTTGGGCGGGAGTAGAAAGATCGGATTGATATCCCATTCGCCAAGACGCATTTATGTGGCCTAATATAAATGGAACAGTTTTAACAAATCAGATAGCTATCGGATCAGAGAACACATGAAGTGACCAGGTGTAAAAAGGCCCTAAGACAATGTGCCCGAAAACACCTCACTCACATGAGCTTGAACTAGTTGTTCTGGAACAAATTAACATAATACACTAGGGTTTGATTCAAACAGGCTAAACACTATGTATATGAAAGCACACACACCCAGAAAGAAGTCAGCCATGACTGGAGGATTGTGAACCTCCCATAGCCTTCATATAGAGTCGTTGATCAGCATCTCTTAGGTCTACTGTGTTAACCTGTGCAGACTTTTACGCAGTTCTATAGCCTCTGAGGTTAAACTAATTTCCCGTTCATGTTGATGCTTCAAACAGTGGTTCTAAATTAAGAGACCAATATATGTTGATCTGAAATGCTGTTTAGCTAAAACATTTCCAAGCTCATTAAACATCTATACTCACTTAACCCGGGTACCACTAAGCTATTTAAAAGGTTTTGTGTGTTCGTCGTCTCACAGCCTCTCAGACGACAAGGCATGCTCTTGCACTGGATCCAAAGGCGATTTTATATGTTAAGTAAATGCCACATCGTAGGTGACATTTAGGCTTCAACGTTTTGGAAAAACACGTCCGTGGAGAAGAGCATGTAAGGTGAATTTATTGTTCGGAAGTTATGATGGTAAAAGGGCAATAAGGTGATTTTAATTAAACATCATTAATCAGGATTTACAAAATGGAACTTGACTTCAATTTTAATTTAGAGATAAAGAGATGTCTGTATTTAAACATACTGAAATGTGGAAGATGGATAGATCGTTTGGTAAAAAAAAAAAAAAAGTCGTTTGGTATAAAGTAAATCTTTTTTTTTCTTTTTTCTTATTTCAACAGTTGCCAATATTTATATATCATATTTATATTATATTTATATATTTTATTATATTATATTTATAATATTTTTTCCCAATGAGTTAAATCTTTCTTGATACATTTATACAGTTTATGAAAGGATGATATAGAAAAACATTTTGCTATAGAATCATCCATTAAATCGTCAGTAACTCATGATCAGGGTCATGATTTGAAGCCTATCCTGGGAACACGGGAGATGAGATGAGTATACATCCTGGATGGGATGGCAGTTAGGAGGCAGGAAAACAAAGAACCCCAGGGAAATCCAAGCAGATACATTTCCACTAGTTCATACTCTTAAAGTTCAAGAACCCATCCATGGTAGCTTGGGATTTAAACTCATATCCTTCTGATCAGAATGAAAAGCCTTAAGCCTTTAAGCCTTAAGCCTAAACCACTTCTCCACAGACAATAAGTCAAGCTCAGGAGACCCTGAGACAGCTCATCTACCTGCTGCTCAACCTTGACCACAACTGAACAGATTAAAACGTGATCTTATAACTGACTGTGTGTGAATTTACAATCCCAGGTGTTCAGTCACTGCTCAGGTTTTACTCAAGGACTCCCTTAGTAGTAAATCATGTATAAAAAAAGTCAATAAATTATCAGTCATTTATTGTAAAGTGGGAAGAAATTCTTGGTAAAGCTTCATTGATCCAACCAAATCAAACTCCCTTCTCAGGTCCTCTAAAGACAAGTCTTCTTTAACCTCAAACGTTGATATCCTGAAATAAAGAGAAACGGGTTGAGAGGAGGAAAAGGTGAGACATATTAAGTGACAGGCTGATGCAATAAGCAGTGTTCGGTGTAAAGGGATTTGGAAATGTGTAAAGTGGAAGACTGGCAGCTCTTACCTTTTAAAATCCTCAGTAAGGGGCACTTCACATAAAACCCTCATCATCTTCTCTTTGCAGCGCTTGCCTGATGAGTCCACATCGACTTTCACCTTCCTCTGAAGGTGGATATATTCCTTAAGGAGAGGATTTAGAGTTACCATTTAATTATATCTTTTACTTACCTAAAGGAGATTAATATACAAGACATAAGTGGGAATTGGGCTGCGTGAAGAAAAATAACAGCAGTTTAAATCCACTCCTAACTGAAAGAAAGATCCATCAGCCAATGTTTGATGTTTTATTATTAGTTTTTCATTTAAATACCAAAGCTAAAGGTAACTAAGGGAATCTATAGCTGTGTCTCAAATGACATACTACACACTATGTATTGTGTACTCTACCGTCTAGTATAAGAATTTTATAATGGTATAGTTTTTTTTCCAAACTGGACGTCTAAGCCGTTTCCCTGTCTATGGCAAATTACACCAAACACACGTAACGCGACGCCGCTAGCTTTAGCAGACTACAGTCATTTTTTTCTCAATGTTGAAAAAATAAAATCGCACAACATGACTTAATTTAAGACATTCACCACAGCATCATTGACAGTTTGAATTCTTTTTCTATTCAGAGTCAGCGCTTTGTAGCCCCGCCCCTTTTCTTGTCCATTAGCAAAGCTGCGAGTGTTGAGCGCATAAAGTGTCCAACGTTCCATTTGTACTATTTATACTACACGCTGGTGCGGAATAGTGCATACATACAGTACGTGATTTGGGACGCATCTCTTATCTAAAAAAAAAATTCTAAAAACACAGGCTTCCTTCTACTCTGACATACATGTGTTGTAGGCTCTTTTATCGTTCAAAGAAAATCTTTGGTAAATGACAGGAACGAATCTTATTTTCATATCGTTTCCAACTTTCTCTGTGATTCTACCTTCATATTTTCAGGGGCCAAACTGACTGTGCCGAGGAAAAAAAAAAAGAATCCGGATTGTACACAAATGTTCACCCACTTAACGTCATTGTTCAGTTTCACTATTAATTATCAGGTTTACAGATTACAGAAAGCCTCATTGTGTCCTACACGACTTCAACATGGATTGGGTTTGAGGCACATTTTATAGTGCCTGCAAAAAACCCAAGAAGAAAAGAGCAGCGCCCTGCGATGGGTTGGCACTCCGTCCAGGGTGTATCCTGCCTTGATGCCCGATGACGCCTGAGATAGGCACAGGCTCCCCGTGACACGAGAAGTCGGATAAGCGGTAGAAAATGAGTGAGTGAGTGAGAAAAGAGCAGCCACCGAACATACCAAGCTGAGGTTTGGTCACATCTCAGTCAGGAAGCAATAACATTGAAATTAATCACTTCTGAATACCTTAATGCTTTCCTTTGTTCCTTGCAGCAAAATTAAAATCGGCCTTCCCACAAACAGTCTCCCCATCAAACCCAGCTCTGAGGTCCACTTTTCAATCAGTTTGATATATTTAGCTTTAGACCGCATATGATCTAAATGCAGCAACGCCATCCACATGTCCTGTGCTTTACTGGTCTCATCTCCTGGGCTGTTTGTGGTCGTAATCAGGTCGGTGATATTGTGCTGAAGCCACGTCACCAGCTGGTGGACCATGGGCTCAGGTGGAAGCGTGTGAGCTTTCCTGAGCATCACATTCTTCAGCTCCTGGCAAAGGTTCCTTGAGAAATCTCCGGATGTGACGCTGATATCAGGAGGGGTTTGAGGGTATAGGGGAGGGAGATGGAAAGTGAGGTTCAGGGTTTTTCTCCCGCTGTCAGTGTCTATCGCAGTGCAGATGCGGTACACAAGTCCTGTTTGAGCTGTGTTAAGAACAGAGCAATCACACAGTGTTAGAAGGTTTCTGAACATGACAGCATTAACACAATACAACGCGAATTCCATAAATGTTGGGACAGTTTTAAAATTTGAACAAAATGAAAACAGACTTTCAAATCACACGAGCAAATATTTTATTCCAAATGGAACACAGGTCTCAAAATAGGTCTGTGTGTGTGTGTGTGTGTATGTGTGTATGAATAAATGGCTGAAAAAGCAAGATATTTTAAAGATTCAGCTGTTAATTTATATCAGGTCTGTAACATGATTAGCTATAAAAAGGGATGTCTTAGAAAGGCAGAGTCTCCAATCTGTCAAACTGCACTTTTATATAATAATATATGTATTTAATAATATATTGTATAATATATATATTCTACATATTTCTGTATATAACTATCTCAAGAAAATGCTCGTTAATCTCACCAGAGTCCTCAATCAACTGAAATTCGTCTTTTTCACAGTAAATTGCAGACAACACAGACATTTCATCCAGCACTTCTTCAGACATCGTCGCATGTAAACAAATGCACGTTCTGTTCCCACACCCGTATTCGTACAATCCCGCCTCCTCCTCTTGATTGGCTAATAATAGATCGACACGAGCTCGTGAATGTTAACTTCTACCTAATCTTAGTACAGTAGGCGGGGACTCTCCGAAAACGGTTGGGAAAAAAGCTAACAAGTCGACGTACTTGTGATAGTACGGGAGAGGTTGATTCCGAGTTGCAACTCTAACTCTAAACTCAGTTCCGGTCTATCGATACTATAGAAACGGAGTATATAATATATATATATATATATATAATATATATATATATATAATATATATATATATATATATATATATATATATAATATATATAATATATATATATAATATATATAATATATATATATATATATATATATAATATATATAATATATATATATAATATATATAATATATATATATATATAATATATATAATATATATATATATAATATATATAATATATATATATATAATATATATAATATATATATATATATATATATATATTACTTTTGTTTTTATTATTATTTATTTCATTATTTGTTTTTTTTTGTTTTTTTACCATTTTTAACCTAATATAGCATAAATTTACAGTGAGTTGAAATAACAATTAATGACTAGTGAATATAAGCCGTAATGAATTTTACTTTAAGTAAACATATATAACAAAGTTCACAACTTGGTCAATGTTGGCCTTCATACAGTGGGAGAACACGTCATATTACAGTATAATACAGACAACTGGAAATCAAATATATACCAAACCCTGGATAAATAAATAAGATGATGGTTAAAATTCAAAGCATTTCATAATTAAGCAAAAAGGCAAAACATGTTTAATGAATGGTTAACTGCTGCACTT